>NW_005842515.1:399625-431985 GCF_000455745.1 Alligator sinensis | reverse complement strand
GGTCTAGATGACCCCAGCTAGATGCTTATCTAACCTCCTCTAGAAGACCCCCAGGGTAGGAGAGAGCACCACCTCCCTTGGGAGCCCGTTCCAGACCTTGGCCACTCGAACTGTGAAGAAGTTCTTCCTAATGTCTAGTCTAATAAGTAAACTATTTCCTAACGTTTGGGGCTGGGGCCATTAGTCCTTTTAATAACAGTATACAGCAAAACTGTGTGCTTCAGACAAGAGGCACTCACTACAGGAATTAATCTGTGACTGGAACTTTAGTCTAAAATAATTCAAACTAAATTCAGATTAAATTTGATCTTTAAGGCTAGGGACAGACATTCATAAAATCGGAGCCTGAATTGATTCAACCTTTGCAGGTTAGTCTAACCTGCCTAGGTTAAACCAGTTTGTAACAGGACAAACATTCTCTGGACTGAGGAACTGTGAGCACATGCCTACAGTTGCTCTGTCCAGGAGCTGGGGGGTGCTAGAGTCAGCCTTCCACTGCAGGGAAGCTGTGCTGGGGGGCATGGCGAGTCTGGGCTGAAGTGGCAAGAGAATGGGTTAATTTCCCCTCTCTGTTCCCCTGACAGGGTCCTAACTTGGGTCTGCTGGGTGCTTCCCCAGGGCACCATGGCCCCTGAGGCAGAGGGAGGCAGGGAGGAGAGTTAATCTCCCCTCCCCCCCACTGGCAGCTGGGTCTGCCTGCCCTTGCCATCGCGCTCACTCCCAGTGGGGAATTAGGCCCCCTGCTGTCCCCTCTGCTGGATGCTGGAGGGAGAAGGAATAACCCCATCCCTCCCCCCCACAAGAGGCCCTGTCTGGCCATGGCCCTGCCCGGCCGCTGCAGGGCTGGAGTCCCCTGCCACATCCCCGTCTCCGTCTCTGGGAGAGAGTTCCTCTTCTCAGCCGTGGGGCTGGCTGGGAGGATCAAGGAGCCTGTTCTGGGGCTTGGCTGAAGTCCCCTGCCACATCCCTTTTGCATCCTTTGGGCCAGCTGAGAGCAGGGGAGTGGGGACTTCAGCTTCTCCTCTCCCTCCTTCTGCTCCTTCCCTGAGCTGGCAATGGACTCCAGCCCTGGTCCAAGTTCTGGGGGCAGGTGTGTGTGTGTGGGGGGGGGGTGGAGCCAAGCCCCAGTACAGGCTCCTTGATCCTCCCAGCCAGCCCCGAGGTTAAGAGGAACTTTTTCCCCTTCCGTGTTGAAAAGTCAGGCTGCTGGGCTGCCGCCACTGTCTGTGCTCAGGGCAGTGTCCAGAGGAATAAGCCCCTTCCTGCTGGGAGGGAGCTGGCCCAAGTGCAGACCAAGCAGTGGATGCCAGTACCAGGGCAGCAGCCTGACTTCTTAGCACAGCAGGGAAGAGAGTTCCTCTTCTCAGCCTTGGGGCTGGCTGGGAGGGAGGAAGAAGGGAGAGGAAAGGAGGAAGGTGGGAGAGGAGAAGCTGAAGTCCCCTGCCACGTCCCCTTCTCATCCTCTGGGCCAGCTGAGAAGGGGGCATGGCTCCTAGCTCTGGGGGCAGACCCAAGGCCCACTGAGGGCTTCTGTCCCCCACATCCCTCTGCCATCCTCAGCCAGCCCAGAGGTTGAGAAGGGCATGTGGCATGAGACTCCAGCCCTTCAGCAGCCAGGTGTGGACATGGCCAGACAGGGCTCCTTGGGGGGACAGGGATGGGGTTATTCCTCCTCCCTCTGGTGTCCAGCAGAGCAGGAGGCCTATTCCCCCAGTGGGAGTGAGCACAGTGGAGGTGAGGGTGGGCAGACCCAGTTGCCAGTGGGGGTAGAGGGGAGACTAACTCTCCTCCCTGCCCCCCTCTTCCTCAGGGGCCATGGTGCCCTGCTGCTGCAGCAGCAAGGGGGTAATGCCTGGAAGACCTGGCTTGGGTCCCTGCCGGTGGGATAGAGAGGGGGAATTAAACCCCTCCCTGGCCAGACACCCACCCCTACCTGTCCCTGCTCAGGCTGGGGAGCAGAGGGGCAGGGCCAGCCTGGCTGGGTTGGAACAGAGAGCCCAGCCCAGAGAGCATGCCGGGATGCTGGGGGTATCTGGTTTAAGTTAAACCAGCAAGGGGTCTGGGACAGACATTGCATAAACCGGTTTGAGCCAAATCAGTTAAGTCTTATAATCAGGCAAATCAGTTAAGTCTCATTCAACCAGGTTTATCTCAAACCGGTTACAGCCATTTTGAAACTGGTTTATGTGCACTGAATATCTGTTCTGTTACAGGTCTAAACCAGTATCTGATCACTTAAACCAGTTTGTGTCTGTCCCTATCCTAAAAGACAAACAGAAAGGGAAGTATTAATGCCATTGTAGAAATCACTGGCAATTGTTCAAAAACCTCATCTGAAGTACTGTACATTTCTGGTCAGCTGTGTTCAGAAAGATGTATTCAGATTAGAACAGGAGCAGAGAAGGGCTACTAGGATGATTAGGGGAATGGAGACCATATCATATGAAAGGAGAAAAAATGTGGACTGTTGATAACTTGATTAAAATGCAAATGTACCCTGATTCTCACTTGTTTTAAAAAGCAAGGTTCATGGTCGGTAATTGCCCCAGTAGACTCAATTAAAAAAAAATACTGTTGCGAGAGGAGAATACCTTTGGAAGAGGATCTTAGCTTGCCTGCACAGACTTTTTCTTCTAGAATGCTAATGCATCAGAACCTGATTAAGTTTTGTCATCCCCTACCAGAACTACCAGAAGGAAAGGCAAGCCTATTCACCAGCGACATGGCTTAATAGAGAGATGCTGAAAACACAGACATCAGCAACACCACCCATCCTAACATGCAGGGAATTTGACACCAATGCTCACTTTGGGGGATAGTTTTACTAATGGAGACATAAAGTAGCTGAAGGCCTTTTTTTAATAAATGTGGTATCATATTCCATGACTACTTACTGTATCATTACAGGGTGTGACAGAAGCGCTCCTTTGATGTTATATTATTTAGTGTTTGATGTGGGTGCAGATGTGATACCACTTTGTGAAAAATACAGGCCTGCTCATACAGTTTTTAAGCCTACAGAGTTCCTTATGCCTTAAATGGAGGTTTTACTTAGGGAATTCAGAGCTGATTCTTCAGGCAGCATTTAAAAGAATGATTTAAACACTTGCAATTATTTTAATAATCATTACTTGTCTTGAAAAATGGTGGAACTTGGATAACTCCTTTTGTGACCCAGTTTTCTTTACTTTTTCCCACGTTGTCTCCGGTGTTGTCTCTTTCCTTCTATATGTTTGCCTCTCTTTTTGAGTCATTGCTAACATTAACTCCTTGGGTTAACAGCAATTTTTTCATATTTTCCTAGGCAGAAACACAGGTGTTGGTGGTTTAAAATAAAAGGGGCCAAAATCTCCTCCCATTTTTCCCAAGCAACCTTAAACCTGGTTCATGGCCTGTGATATGAATATGAGATGGTTCCTGTTTCAGCTATTATTCTTTTTCGTAATCCATTTATTTCTGGTTTGGTCCTGGGTATGACCGTAAACTGAATTTGAGTGGAGGGCCTGGTGGCAATGTGGCAGGGCTACTCGTGGTGGGGTAGCTCCTATAAAATACCACAATGTTACAACCTCTAGAGTAGGGTGCCTCAAAACCCTAGTCCCCACTGCCTTAGGGTATTATTTGCCTAGTCCCCTAGTCCCCACTGCCTTAGGGTATTATTTGGCTGGAGTAAGGCTAAGGGACATCATCACCCTGACAGAAATGCACCCTTGCTAAGGCATTAGGCAGTCATCAGCAGCTCCAATCTCTTGCTCTCTGGTAGCAGCTACAGTCATCAAGACACTGAAAGTCTTGACTCAGTCTGGCCTTTGGACTCTTGTCTCAATGGTCTAAAATGGGGAGGGTAGGTCTAGGGCAGCCTCCACTCCCCCTTACTTTTGCCTAGGCATATGCAACAAAGGTCTTGGTATGATGGTTGCAGGACTTTATAATGGGCATAAGGAACATGAGGTAGCTACCAAGGCACCCAAGCAGCCTTATTCAGGGGTGGCCTGCTTGTCTCTCTTAAGGAGGACCCTAGAAAACTTAGGCCAAAAAACCCATGCCCCAACCCAATCTATCTGGCCAAAATGAAATAAAGTGATTTGAATTGGGTTTGTCAGCCACAAGTGGATTCATTAGGCACCTGACTAGACCTCTTATGTGTACACCATAATCCAGAGGAGCGATGATTGCCTATAATATGCCTATAATATTTCCAGTTATATCTGTCTTATCTCTTAGGAAATAAGAGAAAAGAATAAGAAATATTCCAGTAACTTTGTGGCTCAGACTTCCACATTTTTCTCATGTTGGATAAGGGGGAGGAAGCCTATTTGAAAATCTCTTAGAAATGCCCTTATTCAAGTATACATGTTAATAAGATTATAACTAAATTGCTCTATAGTTGTCGGTGAGCTTTTATCCCAAATTGGTCTATCCACACATATGCACACAGATGGGGGCGGGTGGGAATTAATGGAGTCAGAACTGTTTTCAATTTCTTAGGAATCGCTAACTTGATTTACATTAATGGAGAGATGAAAAAAGTACCTATTTGTGTGAGACGCTACATGATTCAGAATTTCTTGTTCATTGTCTCTGCCAACTGTTTTGGGGAGCATTTTTGTCACTTTTGAAGTACTGACTTTGTAAGGCTGCTTTGTGAGAATTTGAAGGTTGTTCAGTCTGCCACAGCTTAGTTCAGGCCATAAAGATAATTTATTTTGTTTTTCATTTTAAAACACATACTGTCTTGCACATTGGTGCTTTAGATACTGCCTAGAACCTGTGCATATAATATTGCTATAAAACTCATTGTCAGGGATCATTCAGATCTGTTCAGATTAAAAAAAACCTTTAGAATTTAAAGGTTTACTTTGACATCTTGCTGATTTTTCCCCTTCTGTCTTACCTCTTATTTTTAAAACTTAAAGGATCTGATTCTCCTGTTCACAAGTATGGATTTACAGTGGCAAGAACTCAGTGCAGTGGAAAAAAAAGATGTGTTTTTATCCCTAATAGTAAGAAAAATAGTAGTCTCAAAGCAAACTGCTTTGTTGATGCTTTGTTGAATCTCCAGTTCAAGTGAAGTACTCACCAAGACCTTGATCCTACAAACTTTTAGATATTGCTTTAGCTTTGAGCATGAGTTAATAAGTTAATTTCAAGGTGGCTGAAGTTAGACATGACTATTTACAAGACTGGGCCCTAATGGAGATGTTCAGAATTCTTGATGTTGCATGTATGGTACCAGTTTTTTGAAGGGAGGAACATGGGTATGTCTATAGTACAGAGTGCATATGTTATGTTTCTCTCACTCTCTCTTTTTTAAAATTTAAAACTATAATTTATCTTAATTTATAATTTCTCTGTGGGTCACAGCATGTTTGTTTCTATGTTTGTGCAACACAGTGGAGTCCTGTGGCTGGGATTCCTCCACGCTACAGTAAAACAAACAATGGAGTAGCATACAGAATTTGTAAAAGATACAGTTCTGACCAAAAAGACTTTTGCCTGGTACAGGAACCAAAGATAGCCTTGGGCTGCCTTCCAGGGACACTTGGACTCAGTGGGTGTGCCACAGGTAAAGCAGGGCTTTGAGAGGAGCATGCTAAAGGTGAAGCTGCAGCATATTATGCTGCAGATATACCACAAGCACCAGTGCTGTTCAGAATAACATTAAGACCAGCTGCTATGAGTTGACTGCTCCTATGCTGGGGACTACTCCAGTTTCTAAGGGTAAGTACAAGTATTATATTTACAACCAAGGTTAGGGTGACCTAAATTGTCAGGTGTGGAAATGTTTGCATGGCTTAGATTACCCAAAAAATGATGTGCCCAATGTAAAGTCAGTTCTTCTCAGATGAGAACGAACTTTAAATTGGCATGGGGTTAACCTGGCCTAGGTAAAGTTAATCTGATCTAATAAATGCTTGAAGGCATTCCCAGTACAACCATGGGACTAGAAAAGCCCAGCCACTCTCTACAGCCCTGGAGCCATGCTGTTTTTACCCCTGACCCAGACCAGGCTATTTCCTCCTCCCTGCTGCCAACTGGCCTACCCTGAATCTGTCAGCCACCTCCCACTTAAATTAAGCCACCTAAGCCTTAGCTCGGTCCTGCAAACACTTGTTTGCACCCTGAAAGAACATAGGACTGGGAAGGGGCAAAGGTGACTGTTTAGCCACTATTCAGCCCATCTTTTCATGGGCTGGGAGTTCTGAGTTGCACAATTTTAGAGGCTCAGCATTCTTACCCTTGAAGTCCATGATCACGTGGCTGGGTTCCACACTCAGCTCTCCAGCACATAGGGATTGACCCTCTGGAGGTGAAAAATATGCCTGAGTGGGTGCATCTACATATGCACTTTGCTGCAGAGTAGACTAAATAGCTCCACAGTAAAGCAGCCCCTTCTACACATGCATCAGTATTACGGTGCAGTACATTAATTAACTCCACCATAGGATAGTACTGTTGGGGACAGTACTGTCTTACAGCGGAGTACTCTACTATGTTGAAATGCACATGTAAACGATGACTGGGGATGGGGATGTAAATGGTGACTAGTCCCATGGGGATGTAAATTGTGCCTGGCCAGCTCAGCCAGCCAGGGGCCTGCTCTGCTCCAGCTCAGATTTCAGATGTCCTGGATACACGTGTAAATGCTGTGCCCGGGAGGAGTTTACTTTGGCTCAAACTGCTTTGGAGTTTATTGCATTGCCTTAATTTCATGTGTAGATGGGCCCAGGGGGAATGCAAATACATAAGTCACCCTAAGCCCTTGACCTGATGAATAGTACTGGTATAGAGTAAAGCTGGCCCAAAAACAAGTGGTACTTGTGAGTAATTTAGCACCAGAAGGATGTAGTAATATAATCTGTTGAAGTGTGTTGTTTTTTTTTACCCTTCTGTTTTCTTTAAGCTCTGGCCTGGAGGGTGTACAAACTCAGTTTTACTAATGTCTGGTCAGATTAAATTGATTTACAGAATTAATGCCAACTACGCTGTTTGTTTATGACCACAGTTTTCATTCCGTTGGTTATGGCTATATCTCTAGGCAAAACAAATCCAAATAACTGCTGTCACTGTTACAATCCTGTTCCAGCATCTGCAGTTTTCAGCTTAGTCACTCCTGTACCCACCCTTTCTGTTCTTCGTCCTGACAACTTCTCAAGTCTGTCCCTTTTGAAAGGCGCAGCTATGCACATTATTGCTCTGTGTGTACTGAAAAACCTGTACCACTGAAAGTTCCATGGAGCCTTGACTTAAGCTGAAAGTTGCCCTCCATTAATTCTGTGCTGCAGTAATTCTGGATTTTTGTAAGTCAAGAAAACCTCCTATGAGACTTACATAAACATTTGTATTCTTGCTCTCCTTGTTGTTCATCCTACATGTAGAATCTTGAAAAGCCTATATGTAGTAGATGCAAGCATTTTTCAATACAGAATATGGAATATGTCTCATTACTTGTATTTCTTCATTCACTGGTATTATATTTAATAAGAATATGGATGATGCCAACACAACCATGATTTGTTGTGCACCCTTCATAGTAGTAGCAAAAAACAGATGTTTAAAGGAGATGCTTAAAAACTTTATCTTATAATTATTTGCTAGTAAATTGGATTTAAAAATAAATGTACTGTGGCTGTTTAGAATACGGTTTAATGCAGGTCAGATTTTGAGCTTAAAGCATGTGGTAGTCCCCTTCAAAATAGCCAAAACAGCTGCATTGACAGACAGTTGTTTTTGTAACACTTGGGGCATATTCTACAGTTGTGGGGAAAACTGATTTCCTTCATGGTGTCCAGCCCTGATACTGGAGCTGAGCTGAGCTTGCTTGCCAGGTTGTTCATTACCATTATATCTGTTTTACTGGGATATTTTGATGGATTTTCAGGGCTTGAGCTCCCTCATTAGTTTTCTACCAGTATAATTCTGCTGACAGTAATGAAGTTACTTCTGATTTATACCAGTTAAGTGTAAAATGAAAATTGGGTTCAACTTTCTCATTCCTTGAAGATTCGAACCAGGAGGGTATGGTATCTGGATGAGTTACAAAGAAGACTCCCACAGAGGACAAATTCATTGGCTCATTATGTCCTATGCAATGGAAAAAAGTAACTAGTGAACTAGATATTAACACTGAGCTCCATAGAAACCTTTTTGAATCAAATCCTGCTTTCCTTATTCATTTGAATTGTCCTATAGAAGTCCAGGAGACTGGTCAGCTTTGGCCTGGAGTTCTGTTTTGTTAGTAGAGTACTGAAAGAACAGTAATGAGGAGAAAATATTTGACTCATGCATAGGGAGAGAGAGGCCCGAGATTACTAAAATACAATAAACTACAAATTTTTTAATTTCCCTTTTAACAGCATAGTTGCTTCTGTTTTTATTTTTATTTTGGGGGTGGCACTTACAGATAGGTAAATTACTAAAAGGAAATGCATTTTTGAATAGATGCCAATAAGACATTATGCCTAGCTGTAGCTGCCTCTGCTTTTACTCTTGGGGTTGGCATTTATGAAAGAAAATATTACTAGCTGGAATATTTTCTGAATATTTGCCAGAAGCACCAGTTATATGTGGCTGAAGTTGATTATGAAGATAAAATTTTCTTTTTTGTCACAAGCTTGTATCCAAATTTCTTTACATGCTTTTTCATTTCTTTCCTTGTTGAAGATGATTTTCTTTAACATTCTCACATGACACAGATCAACAGGGGAATCAGCTCTATTAAAGGAGATCTTTAGAATGAAATCAACTGTGGAATGTTTTACAAATGTGGTTCAGTAAACTCCATATAATTTCAAAGGAAAATGATGCATACAAGAGTATCTTGGGAATTAGCATAAAAACAGTGTTTCACTTAGTATCATACAAGAAGGACCTCTGGGAGAATAGGACCATTTTCAAATAGCCTGATGGAAAAAAAATGTTTTACCAGGGTTCTAAAGAACAAAATTTGCATATTAATAGAAGATTAAAGTGCCCATCAAGTATTCTGTAGCAGTTACTTTCTCTTGTCTATTTTGTTCTTCATATAAACATCTTTCACAATAAAAAGAAACCTATGCCTCTCCAAGATTTCATATTATAATTGGACATAGGATTTTTGTATTTGAATCTCTTTGCAAAATGCTCTTTGGATTGTTATTTATTAAAAAAAAGAAGAAAGGGTTATGTTTTTAATCACCCCCCCACCTAAAATCAAAACCTTGTAAAGAGATGTCAGATGGTTTCTTAAAATGGGAATCTTAAGATCCATAAATAAATAATGGATTTGTTATAACTTTATGGATGTTTGGTGTTAGAGAGGCCAGGTATATAGGCACCTCTTGATTTTTGTTATGATACCACTTTTTAAATTAGATTTGCACACAGTATTCTAAGAATGCCTTAAATCCAACCCTGTAATTATGTCCGATATAAAAGAATGTCATATTCAGGAGTCATATTGTTTTACTTTAGACACCATTAATTTTAAACTTCCTAAATATTTAAAAAGAATATATTATATCAGATTAGTAAACCCAAAACACTGGACATGAACAGGCCCAGCAGATGAAAAGGTGTCATTTTCAAAGCTCTTGCATGCCAAGGTTTAGGGAGCTGGTAAGCTTATGATGCAGCCCATTATGAACATGTTAGTCTTTCATGTGTTCAGTTTTTTAATATCACAGTATCAAGCTGTAGGTGTGGGAGCTATTTAATGATTCCTTTTAAAGCTTTACTATTGGCCTGAGGGAACAGGTCTGCAAGGCAATCATCATGTGACTGTGAATTTCTTCACTGGTGTTAGTATGTAGGGCAATATACTTATATAGATGCAGTCCTTTTCTTAATTCAGGCAGTGACTATTTTAAGAAACTTGCACAAATAAGCTTGATCAAATTGAAATAGGCTTGAACGAAAGCCTCATATGAAAATATCACTGAAGCTCAGGCTGCTAAAAGTCTGACCTTGTTCTAGCTCTGTATTTTGTAAATGGACCAAACTAAAGCAAAACAACTTTGAACTCTGGATGCTGCAGTTCTAGGTGCTGCTTGGTTTTCTTATCCTGGGATGTCTATTTTACAATGTATTGGTCACATAGGTTATTACAATGAAATAAGTATTATTGTCTATATTCTTTCCTTCTCTCTCTCATTTTCTCTTTCTGTCTTTCTCTCCCTATGTTTTTAATGAATCCTTTATTACAATGGGAGTGTGCCATTTCCAGTTCTTAGGCCTCCCTAGCCTTAGTCAGAAATGTGGGAGTTTGGGGGAAATGTTTACAGTGGGAAACCATTCTCAATCTTGCCATCACTTCTGGCCTTTTTTCTTTCATTTTAAGATGTTTCTTAAACTCACAAAATTTATGAGCCTCTTCACAGAACCAGGTTATTTCCAGACCTCTGTGGCTGTATGACAGAGCCAGAGCAGCCCTCATTGATCCCCTGCTGAGTGTTAAGTGATGGCTTCCTGCAGTGGCAGCACTTTCATCCCTGTAACCTGTGCATTTTTCTCTAGCCCTTATACTTACCTGACTTTAACCCCCTGCCAACAGCTGTTCTTTGAGATCCTTGCTGCTTTTCTTAAACTTCAGAGATCTTCCTAATTTTGTAGCCCTTTTGCATTACACTTCTAGGTCTCCCAGTAGATGTGGTAAGTGGGAAGAAATTGCTTCTGGTTCCTCCCCTAGTCCCATGAGTACAATTGCAGGCATAATAGATGAAAGGAAGGATAAAGCCAGGATTTTTACAAGAGTAGACTATCTTGCTCTTCTGGGATTATGACTGTGGTAATAGGTGCTCTGCAGCTCTAGATATTTTGGGTGTGTCTACTCATGCATTTACTCCAACATAGATTTACTGTGCAGTAGTTGATTTACTGTTGCAGTAGCTTACTGCACAGTAAGGGTTTTTGGGTAGGTGTTTACACATGTGGGGATTAGGGAACAGATTTTTTCCCAGGTCCCTGCAGCCCCACAATAGGCTCCTGCCACTACTGGGGGGAACTCAAGGCTCCCCCTGGGTGCTAGCCCAGGGGCTGGCAGGGAGCACTGGGCCAGGAGACCGTTGTCTCTTGACCCTGGAGGACTGCCTGCTGTTGGGGCGGGGACAATGTCCCCCTGCCCTGGCTCCCCGATCAGGGGCATGGGGCTTGGAATGAGATGCAGGGGAGGGGCAGGTCCCAGACACCTGCCCCGAGCCACCAGTGGGGCAGCTAGCACACATACATATGGTACCCCCTGCAACCTGCTCCCAGCAGCCCCAAGCAGGACCCCTTGCAGGCTAGAATGCTGCCTGCCTGCAAGAGAAACCCATTGTTTCTTGAGGGAACCAAGGCATCCAGGGGGCCCTTGATTGGCAGGCCCCCTGGGCCTGAGCACCACTGGCACGTACATTAATCCACGTATATCACTGAGTAGGGGCTGGGGAGCTCGTTCCCAGCCCCTGCTCCATGATCACGATTGCAGTCAGGCAGTGGAGGCTGGAAGCTCTGGCAGGGGAACATTGCCCCCACCCAGGCACACAGGGCAGGTGCTGGGGAGCTTTTTCTTCTCCCAGGTCTGAGAGCATGGAGCTGGGAAGGGAACAAGCTGGGAAGCTTGTTTCCCACCCAGCTCTACACTTGAGGATCTGGGTGGAGAATAAGTTCCCCAGGCCCTGCCAGCAGGGAGCTCCCAGAGCCAGTTCCGTGACCGTGGGACTGCTGCATGGAGATGCTTATCTCCTGGCCTGAGCTCTGTTGTTAGGGGCTCAGACTGGGAGACTCTATTTTCCCAGCAGCAGCTCCATGACCACAGAGCCGTTTCTGGGAGATGCTTATCTCCCAGCCTGTGCTCCATGGTCTGGGGCTCGGGCTGCATCTTGCTCCCCTATCCCAATGGCGGAGCAGGAGCTGGGAGATAAGGATCTCCCAGACTCTGCTCCCCAATCATGATCTTGGAGTGGAGGGCTTGGAGCTCCCTGCTGCCAGGGCAGGAGGACAACAGTACCCACATGGACTCCTGTAACAGAGCCTACCTCAGCAGCTCCTGGGGGCAGGAGCAATCTTCTGCCCCCGATGGACGACTGACTGGGAGCAGATTTTGCTCCTTGTTAGGTATCTATACAAGTGCTATGGTGCTGTTACTAATGCCAAATAAATTGCTACTTGCATTTGCAGTTAACAAATTTACTCAGTGTTAGAGAGGTTTACTGTGAAGTAAGCATGTGAATGTGTAGATGCAAAGGCTTACTTCACAGTAAACTATGCTAATGCAAAGTTAGGCATCTTGTGTAGATGTGCCCAGTGTTGGGGTTTTGGAAATCATCAGTATATAAATCTGTCACATTGATGCCAGTCTTGAGACAGGGAAAGGACCAACATGTCTACCAAATTCAACACTAGGTGTTTATTGGCTGTTTATTCAGTTTCATTTGCATTGTTTGAGTAAAAATGAAGATGAAAACTTCTGTAACAATGTCGGAAAATATTTAAAATGTATGCATTTGTTTGAACAATAGTATTAATTCCCAGAATAAATCACCATGAAGCCTCAAAGAAGCCTGTGAAGTCATCATGAAGGTTTTGCATTGCAATGGGTGCAGTCATAATCCCATTGAAACTAATAGGTGTTTTACAAGGTACACGGATGCTTAATTGCCTTTCAGCATGCATAAAAAAGTGGTTATTTGCTGCCACAGCACTTTTTTTTGCCACTGAGATGAAAACTGTTTGTAAAAATAGCCAATTAGACATTGAAACTATTGATTTGTGTGTATCTGTTGCCCCCACATATTCATTATTGATGATTGTGATCACAGATTATGCTCACATATTAGGCATGGACAATTGTGTGCAGTTTTGGAAACCCTGAACTTTACTGTTTTGCTTAGTTTTCACTTGGTAAACTGGAGGCAATGATACAGGTTTAGTACATTCATAGGTGGATTAATTATGTGACATCTTGAAGAGGTAAAATGCTACAGAATAAGGAATATAAATCAAGGACTTTTATAGGTTGATGTTTTATTGGTTTTTGTAATGTGGATGCTAAGTAGGGTCTCTGATTGGTTTGTCAACAAAGTTTGTATATTGGGACCAACCTACATTGAAGAGGATCTCTGAGATTAGCAGTTTTAAGCAAACCCCAAAGGTGTTTTATTAGGTGAGGATTTGATTGGGAATGACTGTTTCAAGTGTGTATGCTATAGGGATATAAAACCAGCTTTCCAAAATTCTTTCCGTTCCTTTTCAAAATTGACTTAAAAGCCCAGGAAAGGATGCTGAAGACGTTCCTGAAAAAGTATTTCCAATCTTCTTTCCATTGATTCAAGCAAAACTAAATCTTTAGCCCAGATGATCATCTTGTTGAACAGCTCTCTCAGGTACAAAGGCCAGGCCCAGAGCTTTCTGTGCTTGCTGAAACCTGCAGGCCATTTGCGTGGAGAAAGATCTATTTCTAGCTCTATCAACAACCAGCTCTTCCACTTGGTCCCAGTTGTTTTTATAGGAAAATATTGTTTTTTAATATAGTGCCATAGGCCTGTATGACAATTGCACAAGTTTAGGCAGACCTAAAAGAACTCTCTATTCCTACCTTATGAAATGTACAATCTGAGGACTTTCTCCTGTAATTTTGCAATTTACTAATCTAAGCACCTTCACTGAAATCAAATGAGTAAGGCTTTATGTTGAAGCTCTTACTCAGACAATTAACAAATCATGGAAAATGAGTGATATAGCTTTAGTGTTCATTTTGTTGTTTCTTGGTGTATTTGGACTTTTTCATGTTATGTTTTTAATGTGTGTAGCAATTTAGGATTTACTGTTTTGTTGTTGTTGTTTTTTTTAAATACCAGGACAATCTCTGTTAGATTTCATGGTTCTGAGTGATAAGGGAAAGTCATTCAGTCCTGAATGAGAAAGATTGATAAATGGAGTATTGGCCTTCTGCTGGCCACTGTAAATGGTATAGAACAGAGGTGCTCAAACCCCAGTCTATGGGTTAGATCCAGAGCTGTCTCATCAGGCCTTCAGGGGTCCACAAGGGTCCAAAAATTTGGTGGTACAGGATCAGGGTAACGTTGATTAATGCTCCCTTGCTGCCAAATATCCAGAACCGTGGGGAGCCCCATGGACTGGATTGCATGGCCCAGTGTGCTAGATTGGCAGCACAGGGCCAAAGTGGCTCAGGCCCTGATCCAGGAGTGTGAGGCTGGAATCTGTCCCTGCAGACTAGCCCTGCACCACTCATCTGGCCTGCAGATCCAAAAGATTGAGCACTGTTGGTGTAGAACATAACCAAAGAGCTTCCTCACTTTCCCCCATCACATATATGTGAATCTATTTACATATATATTCTTAATTCTCCTCCACTGCTAAAGATAGGTATGTTATCATATGTTTTATTTTCTTTCACATGCTTCACCAGCATTAAAATGGCATGTGGATGATTTCCCCTAAATACATTTTAATAATTGGTGAGAACTGGGATCCGTTTTGATTGGTATATAAAAAAGGGGCATCAGAACTGTTAATATTGTGTACTGGGTTTAGGAGTTATGGTCATACCTGTACTATACCTGAAAATGACCATGCATCAGTTAGTGATGGTGATGGTGCTAGTGTGTAGGCATGTTTGTGGACAATAAACTTGGCTGAATTTGTGTTGCTATGAACTGAAGTCTGTGGTCTCTTTCATGGAATAACATGCTCATTAGGGGCACAGCATCACAGACAGTATCCTGACAGCACACACATAGACCATACAAACTGAGGGAGGGATGTGACTGGTAAGATCTAAGTTCCTAACAACACTTGTGGAATCCTACACTTTTATTAGTTGACTGGATTAATCAAGTATTTGTTTTAAGGTTATATTTAATAGCCTTGAGTTGGTAGCCTTTTGTTTTGATTCAGAGTGCTGTTGGAATAAATCCCATGGTAGAATTTGGGCTGCTGTTTACTTTGGATAAAACAAAGCTAGATGAAACTATATTGCTATAGATGCTGTCTTTCACATGACGTGTAAAATGGAAGTCTTGTGTGCACTTATTTAGCATGCATTATTTGAGGATTTCTGAGTATTTTGCAAGAATTAATTGATTAATCTTCATAATTCTTGTAAGGTAACTGAATGATAGGTATGTTCAACTTCTTCCTGGACAGCTATCTTTTAAAATGCATAGACTAACCTTGATGATCTGCTTCATGTTTTGTTTTTCAGTTAAACAGATTCTAATGTTCAAGGCTATCATTGAATGCATAATCCATTTGTGTAGTAATTTTGCTATGAGCATATATGATGAAGTGCTTTGAAATAACTTGAATACAAATATATTACAATAGACTACAAGAGAGCTCTATTCTTGTTCATTTTAAAGACCTTAATAAATTATCCCTTGGGTACCATCTCTATGACTGAGTTCTTGGCTCCCAAGGACAAACTTAAATGGCTAAGTCTAATTAACCAAGGTAGAGTATGTAATAGAAATCTGTATCCCAACGAAAAGCATTTTAGTCTGCTTGTTGAAGTACTAAAGAAACTGGTCAGTCATTATGGTATATGATAAACACTGAAATGATGAGGCTTTTGATGATCAGTGAGATTCTGACAAAATGCCCTCTATAAACCTGGTTCAGCATCAGACTTAATTTTAGGAAAAACTTCCACACTGTGAGAGTAGTAAGGAAGTGGAACAAGCTGCCTAGAGAAATAGTGGTTACAAACTCTTTTCAAGAAGATGCTTGAGTGGTATCACTTGGGATGGCTTAGGACCAGTGACTCCTACATTTGTCCAGAGAGTAGGAACAAATGACTCTGAGAGACCAAATGACCCTGAGGGACCATCTAACCCTATAATGATGTGAGTCTAGTGCAGTAAACATAATAGCATATAGTCTCAAACACCCAAAGGAAACAAAATCTCATCACTTTCTCTGTGAATCTGTCCAGGTGGTTTTCCCATCTTGATTTTTATAATTGCTGAAGTATGCTCTATGGCAAAATCCTAAGAGAAGTATTTATGTTTCAGGGTGCAGCCTTGGAGAACTGAGATATTCGCTTTAAAAAGTTGATTGATTTTTTCATGGAAGAGGTTATCTTTGATTTATATAGCTCCTGATGGTAGCTTTGCTAAAGCTTCTGCGTAATCCAATAAAGATCATGTTAGGACTGTGCCACTTGCATTTCCTACAGTAGCTGTCTTTGCAGATCTTTGTTTATGATTCAGGAAATGAGCTAAATGCTTCCTTGGTTCATCTGTAATCACAAAATTTGTTGTGTGATAACAATAATATCCTGAATTTTAATAGTGTAAGTAGTAAATCTAAAGCAGTACACTACCCTATAATTCTTGCTATGGTATTGGGAGTTTGGGGGGGGAAGGGTTGGTGGAGTTTTTTTTGGTTTTGTTTTTTTGTTTTAGTTGCTCTTTGCTTAGAGGACTTGATTCTTAGATCCTCCATTAGTACCTGGTCTATTTTTCTTTTTACTAAGCTGCCACAGTAAAATATATTAGATTATGCAACACCTTTCACACAGATAGGCGGCATCAGGCTCTAACATACCTAACAATTAAAGGATTAGGGGGTGGAAAAAACAGAGACACAAGTGGCTTGCATTTCCAGAATATCTGTTGAAATGCACTACAGCATAGCACTAGATAATTTAAGTTTGTCTCTAGGGATAAGTTACGGATCCCTGATTTTTTTTTCAGACTTGGGAATCCCTTCTCAATATTTTCAGTTAGTCTGTCTCAGCATATTCTTATTGAAAAGCTCTTAAGGCTCTTCATCTTGGGAAAGACTCCATAGTACTAGTTGAGAATTGGAAACCCACTTTATGCACTTACACATCATGTAATGATGATCATTATAATGCCAATAACAATCTGAAATAAAATATAAATAATAAAGGAACATGGAATGGGAAGGGGCCTCCTGGGTCACTGAGTCCAGTCCTCTGTGTTATCAAGCAGTCATGTTTCTGAGGAATCTCCATAATTGCCACGCAAACCCACAGACAAAGCATAACAGCAAGAACACCTTATAATATGCCATACATAGTATGTATATATATTATTTATTAGAAAGATCGGAGATTTTGCTGTACTCCACATGGCATGGAACCATATTATTCTCAATTGGACTTTTCTCTTAAGATGTGGATAACTGCATTCTTCTACTTTGGCCCTGGAATGTATGCTGAATGTAGAACTACATCAGAAGGAGGTACGTTTTTTCCAGAGTAGTATGAATTAGCATTTAGCAGAAATTTTTCCTCACCATATATTTTACTTGTTTTGTTCTGATCTGTTTTTTTAACTTCATGGCATACAGTTTCTGCTTGCTCCTAAAAATTCCCACATTTCGATCCCCCTGACAATCCCACCGCTAAGGTAGCTTCCAAAATGTAAATTTCTCCTTATTTATAGGCTGATACTTATTCAGCGACTACTGCTGAAATTATAATTAAAGTAGTGATACCCAATGTCAACTCTTCAGAATGCAGCATAATTCATTATGACTAACCTCAAGAAGAGAGGCGGTTGTATTCAGTAAACACATTGCAAAGCAGAATGGGATCCAGACATCCTTGTCTGACTTATTTGTTTTCATATTTGTCTTGGTTGTAAAGAAATCCCCTTATCTTGGGTAGATTTTTGTCCCTCATGCTGTAAACCTTCAACCTTCATAAAGTGTGTGTGTGTGGTTTAAAACAAAACACAAAACCAAACTCAGCACTGCAGGAGTGGGTAGGAATTACAGGACACCTGAATTTATATACTTGATAAAACAACTCTAAATTATGAATGAAGAACCCATCAGCTCATGGTCTGAGTAACAAAGCCAATACTCCTTCTATGTTCCCCCAATTCCCCTTTCTCTCCTCCCCCCACCTGCCACCAAAGCTTCCTTTCACTAAGGCTCAGACATTGACTGCTGGAAATGCTGATGTTAACAGAGTTATGATAACTTACAGAAGATGAAAATTTAGCATTAAATATCTGAGAATATGAATCTACTCTATACTTTTTTTAAAATGACATTTTAAGATCATAATAGTATCAAAAAAACCTCTGCTCTAAGAGTTTGAGAACAATCTTGTTGAAACAAAATCAGTCCTTCAGATTTAGAGACAAGGACTAAAGACATGAGATAAAAATGTCAAGGCATTACTGTTTGAGAAAAATCTTAGTTTTGTTTATTAAGTGTTCTGCTTTCTCTGATCTATTATTTGGGGAGGGGGAAGGGTTGGCATGTCTTCACTGTTACAACCTAAAAAGAGTAGTTTTAGGGAAATTTGTGCCATCTGTGAGCTTCAATTCACAAATGATGGACAAAGCTCTTTTGTTCTAACTTAAACTCTCTTAAGCTTTGTTAGAGATACAGTCACCTACTTTGTGGAGTGGAGGCCAAGTGAGTTGAGGGTACAACTTTTAGGGGTGTGTGAAGTGGGCCCTATTTAATTCAGATTTGGATTCAGCCCAAATCAGGAACAGTGATTTGATTTGTTGATTCAGATCACTGTCCCTGATTTGATTTGGCCGAATCTGAATCTGAAGATTCGATGCTTATTTGGAGAATCAGTGATTCAGACATAGGCACAGCTTTAAATGATTTTTCTACATACCTCTAGGTACCAGCGCAGCTTGTGAATGCTGTAGTGCTGGGCTGGATGGAGTGTCCCACAGGTGTGCTGTGGGGCCCTCCACATGCTTGGCGGTAAACTCGGAAGTGGCCTGGAAGTACTTTCAGGCCACTTCCGGGTCCACCGGGGAGTATGCTGGGGGGGCCTCCCATGCCCCTCCAGTTTGGCAATCCCCAAAGGGGGGACGCTACTGGGTGCTCCCCCAGACTCAGGAGGCAGCAGTCACCAAGCCGGGGAGTGCAGGGGGCCCCCCGCACACTCCCCAGCAGACCCAGAAGTGGACCAGAAGTGCTTCTGGTTCACTTCCTGGTTTGCAGCTGAGCATGCTGGGGAGCGCCCCATGCTCCTGTGGGACACTCCATGTGCCCCAGCATCACAGCATTCATGAGCTGCCTGCTACCTAGAGGTATGTAGAAAAAACGTTTAAAGCTGTGTCTATGTCTGAATCTCCAAACCTTTCTGAATTGATTCGGAGGCTTTTGATTTGATTTAGAGAGATTAAAGCGTCCTCTGGTTTGATTTCGGGATTTGGCCACCGAATTGGGCTGAATCTCCACCAAGTCAAATCAGAGACCGAAGCTTCGTGCAGACCTAATAACTTTTACACTTAGGCACTGGAACCTTGTTGTCCATGAAACGTTTAAGAAAAATAAATGAATCATTTATGGAATAGATTTTAGTGAAGTTTAGGTTGAGAGAGACAGGTGAGACCTGAAATTGTAAAAGCAAAAATATTAGCATTTCAAGATGCTGAAAAGTCTAGAACTGTTATGAGGAGTCCTTGAGGGAAAGGAAAGGGGCTGGGGAGGGGAGCCAAAGAGTTTTAGAAGTAACATATTTTTAGTTCCAGGTCAAAATTTTCTTTCATTCTTTTTGAACTTATGCATATGTGTACACTGATACATATTGATTGACTTAATATAATATGCCAAGCAGCTTAAATAATAGGAATAAAATAAAGTGAAAGGGGTGTTTCTTTGAAATTGGGGTCTTTGGCTTGAAATGCATCCCATGGCTCTGTCAGTTCCATTCTTATCACTGACTGAACTGCTGACTAACTGTACTTCACTAAGGTGATAATATTGCTTCTTATGATTCTTTTTATATAACAGCAGCACTTTCTCTTGATAAAAGCTCATAGTAGAGCATCTTTTCTGTTCATTGAGCAAATCGTTATCTAGATAAAATTCTCAAGGGTTTCACTGGATTTGTCACCATATTCTTACATCAGAATATCAAGTTATGGCAGGAGTTTGTATATCTTTGGAGGCTTTTTAAATTGGACCCTCAGTCATTAGTTCAATATAATCCTGCCCCAACCTTCATGTCCAGAACATTGTAGGTTCTATCCTGATGGAAATTATATTTTGCATGCACCTCCATTCCAAATTTCTGAAAGGGTCCACGTCTCCATTAGAAATTTTTTAGAGGTCCATAAACGAAAAAAGTTTGGAAACCACTGGACAACATGATCGTAATGTTCCATTCTAATCTTAAAATGTATGAGTAAAAAAGGAGTGGAAGTTATGGGTTTCCAAAAATGAGTGATAGAATAAAATAACAATTTTCCATGGTAACTTTTCAATTAATGGTTCAAGAATGATTGTGAAGTATTAAGACTGCTCCATGAAAACATTTCACACACTTTAATCCCTCCTAAAAAAGAAAACTAATACTCTTCAATAAGAAGAAACAAGGATTAAGCAAAAACTCTTAACTAGAATTAAAAGCTTTTCAACCGCTCTGTAACGTCACTTTGTTTGTGATACACAGCAACTTAAGTGCTGCTTTAATTGCTTTAATTATTAGCAGCCTAGATTTCAGTTACTTTTTTTTTATGTAAAAAGGTCCTCACGGGTGTTGAAAATTCCCTCCTGTTAACTTTCTTCCATGACATTATTTAGTGAAAGTAGCAAAGTGTCTTTACTAAAAGTTCCCCAAAGTATCTAAGTGGGACAGACTGAGTAAATGGAAAAACAAGTGTGGTAGTGAAGATGCCACTGTGACCATTCATATGGGGAAGATGCTAATGAAAATAGCAGGCCAAATGGGGATTAAGAAGCGAGTTAGAGATGTAGGCCAACAATTTTAACATGAAGTACCAGAGCTGAACACCTAAAGCCAAATGTTAGGCAACTAATAAAAGTGAGTTGATAGTCATAGGAGCTGAATAAACTACAACTCCCAGTGACATTACACTGCTTAGGGAATGCTCCACACATCTCAAAATCCAGCCACTTCTATTCAGTAGCCCACACTGGGGTATAGGTGTCCAGCTTCAGGTACCACAGTTTGAAAACACTGGCTTTAACAGTCATACATGTTGCTTGTGCTTATGCCTCTGCAGAAACTTATGTCTAACCATGTCTTTTGAAGTAGATTGACTGGATCCCTGGTGCTAGATTTTAAAAAAATCTGGGATCAGTTAGTGCACTTGAATAAAAGAGATGACAATGGCTATCTCTCTAAATAAAAGCTATTTCCTTATGTGGTTTGCATATGTATACACAAAAAGTTTTAAAAGAGCAAAGACTGGTCATCTGTTCACCCCACCACCTTCCCTTCCCCCAGCAGTTGGTCTTAGTGAACAAAAATGTATTTTAGTGCATGTAACCACTAAGGCCAAGGTACCCCAAAGGCCAGAGATATAAGTGTTCATCCCTAGGGCAAAGGGAAACATATTAAATATGTGCAAAATGTGTTCAAATATTTTAAAAAATGAAAGTTATGGTTAGGACCTGAGCCAAAGAGCATTTTTTTCTCTTGACTTCAGTAGACATTGGAGCCTACAGGCCCTTAAGTTTCTTAATAGATAAAAGTTTGGAATAATTTTTAGAATGGTATCTATTTTGTACTGACTGGTTAATAAGAGCAGAGCTTTACCCCTGATTCCCCATGTAGGAAAGTCAAGATACTACTAGAGATTCTTTTTTAAACAAGCAACGACAAATTTTAAAAGATATAAACAGGGTATAGAAATATTAACTAACACATTTAGTCAGTTAATAGAATTATAATGAATTAGTAAACTGTTGGAATTAAAGCTTGACTGGCAGAGGAAAATTATAACTTAGTTGATATTGCTATGTAGTGATAATGGGACTGATTTCAGGATGTAGGGCCATGAGATAGACTAGAAGGCTAAAATAAAAAGGGTAAAACATAGTTATATATCAAGGGAAATTTAGAGGATAAGGAATTGAAACTGTCAGCTGCTGAGAAATATAGTGAATCAGTCTTCACTGAGCCAGAAGCTAGAAGGCCTAATGAGCTAATAATAGTGCACATGTCAGACCCCCAGGACAAGAGAGACATACAAATGATACAGTGAGATAAAAGGGATTGAGACACTAAAATTGTTGTGAATAACGCTTCTTAAAATTAATTGGGGAAATATTAGAGATATTTGTTATGATAGAAAGCATGGTGATCAAAATGTTGGGGGCTTTCAAAGCATTACATTAAGGTCAAAATGGGGTGACCTACACTCTACCAAATGTCTTAGTGACCTAAGCTTAACTGTTTTCCCATCAAAGCAGCTGGGCACTCATTTTTTCTGTGTTGTAGAAGCAGGATCACATTTTATTTTGTGGGATTCTCCTTTTCAATTCTGGGCCTTGAGCTGCAGATGAGGATTAATAAGGAAAAATAATAGGATGGGGCTGTACTTGGATAAATTGGAAGATGAATTGGTAAAGGCAAAGGAAAGTTACGTGATTTAAGGTAAAACTTTCACTTCCATGAAAATGTTATAATGGAGGCCTATGGGCCAGGTCTAAACATGGTATAAATCAGCATAAATCTATTCAAAGTAATCAAATTATATCTGCTTACGTTATGTGAGGATCTGACCCTATGCATCTTATTCTAGATGTTATTTATATAATGATTTATATATCAAAGCTTTTCAGTTTGCTACTGGATGGGACTTTCATTTATGAAAACCCATTTAAACTGAGAGACAAGGATTTCTTAGAGAGATATCTTTTATTGGACCAACTATGGTATTTTTCCATAATTATGTCTTCTGCCCCTTGCATTTGGAAGCTTGTCTAACTTTATCTCAACTACATAGTTGGTCCAATAAAAGATATCACCCTAAACAATCCTTGCTGCTCATGTAATTTCTGGACCATCATAGCTATATCACTCTTATTCTACCTTAAACACAGAGACAGTTACCATGTATAAAGAAGTATCTTTTGGTGGTTATCTTGGCCAACACAATCCAGGATCTTAAAATTTATACTGTATTTTTTCTTTCTCGTGCATAACTCATAATAGAGATTATACAGGCCAAACTATAGCCTCAGTGAAACCCATTCTCCTTAGTGGGTATCATGTATGAGAGATTAATATGAATGTTGATGATGGAATAGAATCTCTCTCTCTTGGTTATGACAACTCTACTAAGCTGTAAAATGGCAAACATGTCTCTGATGCAAAGATTCTCAATCCTGATAATCACTTCTCAGCAGAGTACCAATCTGCAGGTCCAAGTAGCTGTATTCCAGTGGTTTTAAACTTTTTTAGATTTGAGGCATCCCTTGAAAAATTCCACCTCTTTGTTTTCACTCGTTTTTTGACTACAGAAAAATGAGAGAGCAATTCTTCTGTTGCAAAGAACTCACAACAGACCTAAATGTTTTGACATTATGGCTTACTATTTGAAATCTCTGGGTTTATATTGTGAATCATGTTTGCGCATCCAGCGCTGCTAATATTATGTGGCACCCTGAAGCAGCCTTGAAAGCATCTCAGGACACCCCAGGGTGCTGTGGTACTCTGGTTTAGAATTGGTATTCTATTCTTTCTTCACCATTTTTTCTTGACCTTGTGGTTTTCACAGGATTTTATCTCTACTAGCCTTTCTGAAAATAGTTGTATGGTTTTGGCAGAAAAGAGCTGCTACTGCATTGCTCTCCAGAGGTAGGTGCACTTCAGAAGAGACTGAAGTGAAGTTAAACCTGTAAAGTGCCCAGAGCTGAAGCACCATCATGAAATACATCAATGTAAAATATTGTAATTGTAAGGTAAAAAATGAAGGAAAGAAAAATTAGAACGTTTCACATGAGAAGCACTTCATCAACATCATCATCACCAGCAGCAGCAGCAATCCCTTGCAATTGAGGATGATTGTCTTTCATGATTGCCTCACCTGTGGGACCAAAGATGGCTGACAAAGCCAATCCAGGACTGACAAGATCTGTTGCAACTTGGGCATGTTGAGAGAGACTTACAGAATGGATGTCAATATGCAAGTATTATGTAAACGGAACAAAGCATTTTTTTTTTAAGTCAGTCAACAATTTACAAAACTCAACTGGGGTAATGATACTCTGGATTTTTTTTGCATCTGCCTTCCAAACCACCATAAATAAGTCACATTTAAAAGTATTAAAACCATCCCATCTATCCTCTGCTTTTTCCGGTGACATTTTGTTACAAAAATGCCTCTTATTTGTAATGTTACTCAAGTCACGAGCATTTTTATACCAGTGATCTCAATAGGAGAATTGGTTTTTCAGCTCAGCAAACTAATCTTTCTGACAGTGAAAAATAAGCACTGTGATTGTTTGTTTCTTTAGTGGCAATGAAAATGCAGAAAGGTGTGGTGTTCTCAACAAGGGCAAGAGTGGAACTGAAAAGCATTCAAGTATTTTGGAGATATGCTCGAATGCTTCTTTCCAGAAGGCCTGTACAATAAGGTAACTCTGCTTTCTATTTTTTTTTAGGGGAAAAATGTTCTTGAAGTAAATGCTGGCCGTGCCATTGTCCTGGTAGAGAACTGTACAACATTAAATGTTTTAGCTAGTTGCCTCCTTACTGCCATACTCAGCTGTTGAATGAATATGATTGTCTTATGTGTACCCAGCCTCCTGGTTATTATTTTCTTTCAGAGTTTAGATGTTATTGAAATTAGGTAAATTGTATGAATTTCTTTGTGACTTTTTACTTTAATAAAGGACAAGACAGGGTAAAAATAGCATTTATGACTAAGCAGGCATATGTCTTAAGACATTATTTGCCAACCAGTTATTCACTGAGAACTTTGTCTGTAATATGGATGTTGAAAAGTTTTGTTTTCAAACTGAGAGTATTTCCAATATTTAACAATTCTTTAAAGAAAACCTGCATAGATGTTTTCTTCTTTAAAAAAAAAACGTTGTGAAAAAGATTGAAATAAACATTCTATATTAACTAAAAAAACCCCAAACAACAACTAAGGACCAGATTCTGGCTATCCTTGCTTCAGTATGAAGCTCTCCCCCACTCCACCCCCCCACCCCGGACTCAGCAGGCCCCACTCAGTGTGTGCAACAAACAGCCAAAATAGTGCTTTATGAATGTAAATGGAGGTGACGAGGCAGCCTGGAGTAGAAAGCACACTCTCAGTGCATCTACATAAGACGCTAACTGTGCAGTAGCCTAATTCTATGGTGCAGTAGCAAGTGGGGCAAAAACCATGCTAATATGCTACTGTGTCATAATATTAGGCTACTGCACAGTTTGCATCAGTAAAAAGCCACATGCTGGTGCTACTGCGCAGTAGCGCCAGTTACTGGGCATTGATTTAGTACTCGGTTATACAAGTACTAACCATAATGTGCAGTAACTATGGCACATTAATGAGTGTACCACTCACAGGCTGTCTGCATACCACTGGTGTGTACTCGTACCATGGTTTGGGAACCACTGGTCTAAAAATCTGATACTAGTCAGTAGCCATGAACACACACTCATTTCTAGTGGTGGAAATTTTGGAGAAACTGTGCTGCACCGCTTACAGTTGTATAAGCGGCAAAATGAGTGCCAGCACGCAGAAAATGGCAGCGGTGCACTTTTGAGCTAAAGTACATCCAAGGTGTTTTAGTTCAAAAGCATTCCATTGCCATTTTCTCAGCGCTGATGCACATTTCGCTGCTTATACAACTGCAAGTATCGCAGTGCTGGACACTTTTCAAAGCGCCTGGCACTGTGGCACTTGCACGTGTACAAATGCCCATAATGCCTATGTGTATCCAGTGTCATACTTGGGATACTGGAATTTAATCCATTCTGGGATTCCAGGTGCTCCTATTCAGGATATCTTTCATATACAGACTATACCAACAACACTGGCAGAAGATAGCATCCTTTACAACTTCCCTTTCACTTTGAAATCCATGAGGATTATGCCAATATATGGAGCATCATTCATGTGCTGCAGTGAAGGAGAAAATAGCTCTCAGTACAGATTAATAAAGCCCATCAGCACTGTGGGCAATATGTTGTAGCTTCCCCGAGAAACTTTTGGCAAACAACAGTTTCCTTTGTCTTGGCCACTGGATTGGAAAACAAGCATTCAGTTTGGATTGGAATGAAATGCACTGTTTTTGTTTTTCCCCCCCTAGCTTAAATGGTAAACCAAAAATATTCCATTGAATTTGATATGCAATGTTCCATTTGACCTGATCTGAACTGTTTTCTTTCAAAGTTTTTTTTAAAAATTAAAACAAACAGATTCACTAAATTGATGGCCGGTGGGAGGCTTAGGGGATAGGGAGGGAGCTGGTCCCCTTTTACACAGTTGCTAGATCTCTCACCCAGGATGTGGGAGATCTGGTTTTAGTTCCTTTGTCAAACTTACATTTCTCATGTGTAAAGAGAGTGCTCCATTCAATAGGTTATAGACTGTATGGGACAGGAAGTTTCAAGATCATTTGTTTATGTTGCTCCACTTAGCAGAATTAATCAAATGTTCAATAGAACAGAGAAAGGAGCCCAAGTGTCCCATCTCTCAGGATTATTCACCCTGCTAGTAAATACGTACCCTGCTGTAACTTGGTGAAGTAATCTATTTCATACAAAGTGTGACACTTCTCAACAAGAAATTGAGAACACTATCTCACAATGCCCTATGGCAGCCTGTTGGTTAGGGTACTCATTCAGGAGGTAGGAGATCCAAGGTCTCTGCTGGATTTACAGCTTGGATTTGAATCAAGGTGCAGATCCCTCAGAATGGGGAATTGAACCTTAATCTCCTAAACCATGGGTGAGTATTATAACCAATAGTTACCAAAAAGAAGGGCAGCCTCTTTCGTTGAATCCAGCCTTTCCTTCAGTATTTCATCTGAAACAATTCATCAAATCAGCAACATTTATGAATAATTTTGGCATAATCAAAACAGGACCTTTTGGAGCACTTTATTTGCTTTAAAATGTTTTCTCAGCTCAGCTCCTAAGGGAATAGACTTTACTGATGGGAGTGAAAATTAAGTATGTGGGACTTTGTAATTCCCCAAAATTCAGTGGTAAGAGCAGATTGATCAGTTAGGGTCTGAATCACTATTCTGGGCTTTGGTTATGGTCCTTTGTTGATAATGGTTTCCTACACAGTGGTATAGTGGCTAAAAAAATATCACTACAGTGACAGAGGCATGAGCCCAACCATCACTCTGGATTCATGTCAAAGCCTGATGTCAGTGGACCTGACTGTGAATAGCTACGTGGCCTTCGGGGTGGAGAGTCAATGGCAACCATGAGTATTGCTAGTCATGCCACTGTTGTGGGTATTAATGGATGCAGAAACTGACATTCTTTCAAATAAGCTCAAGTAACCTATAGGTTCAGGTAGATGTTAATTAATCTATGTAATAGCTGTCTTTAAATGCCCATAATGGTGTTATTTTCTGAATGACAAGCTAGGTTAACGTAATGCCCACTAAACTTTCCAATATAATCAAATAGCTAGAGAATTGGAAGAATAGTCTGAATAAGGGCTATCCAGATTATTACTAAAAGGGCAGAATGTTGAGAGGGACAATTTGATGAGAAAGACTGCTTTAAATATGACACTTTTTTAATATTGCCATGTAATGAATAATGCATGGTGTTGTTATATGATCTGATAAACAAACATCTGTCAGAGATGTCTCAGTTCACTGCCTCAGAGATGAGGGATGGAGTAGGTGACCTCGTGAGGTCCCTTTCAGGAATATGTCTATGATTTTTGTGATATTATTATTTTTTCATGTATGCTGGTTATGTCCACAGGCCTGATTCTGAACTTAGAATCTGATTGCTGTAAGTCCGTGCATATACATGGAGTTTTATGACTTCAGGGTGTAACAGGGAGCTTAGTGCTCCTGTTATTTGAAGAGATAAACTTTAGCTGATACAACTCATGCAGCTGAGCAGGGGCTAGCTTGAAGAGAGATGGCAGGAAGGGAACACTCCTGGCTAGGCATTGAGCTGCCCATTAAGGCAAAGGGGCACACCTGTAGCCACTTACGGGAACAGTTGACAGGAAGAAGGCAGGGCTTAGGGAGAATATAAGCACAGAACCTGAGCCAGGGTGGGTAGTCTGGCCCTGGAGTTTGCTCCAGAGCAAAGAGGAATGTAGAGCAGGAGGAAATGCAGGAGGAAAGAGCTCCAGAGCAGGAGGAATGCAGAGGAGCTTATGGCTGACACCTGGGGAATTCAAGGAGGTGTTGCTTTTGACTTGCTGGTGCTGCTGACTTAAAGGGGAATACGGTTCAGGGTAAGGGGAAGCTTTGTGATATAGCCAAGGAGCTGGTGTTTGTGTTTTAGCCAGACTTATTCCTGTGTTATAGTTTATACTGTGGGCTGGATTGGGACTATCAACGGTGGAGGATGTCTCAGCAGTGCCCTAACTGGTCAGCAGCAGGACCAGGGGGCCCGGTGCCTGAGCTGGGTAGAGATACTGCGGCCAAGGGATGCAATCCAAAGTAGGCGTGACAAGAGATGGAGCCTAGAAGCCAGGTCTGACACAGTGGGCCCAGCAAGAAGAAAGGGGAAGAAATGCCCCAACAAGGGGAGAGTGATTGAACAGTGACATCAGCAAGGCATGGCATAAGGGGCATGGTTGGGTCAGAAGGGCCTATCTAGTGTGAAGGTACATTGAGATCAGCAGAGTCCAAGAGGGATATACTGGCAGAAGATGGATAAGGCTTGCTATAGGACCCTTGGACAACCTCCCTTTTCACATTCTAATAATTCCAACAAAGGCATGGCAGGTGAAGGAAGAGGGAGGGTAACCTAGAGCTCAAGCAGAGCAGGAGCTGCGTGGCCACGAAGGGGCTTGTTACAAGGGCCATTGCAAAACATGAGAGTATTTGGCACACAACGTTTTCTTTGCAATTCTCTATAGATCATGATTGCCTAAATTAATGTAAAAATAAATTGCTTGCTGCTTAATTGTATATTATTTGATAGGTCAGGGAGTTCAGGAAGCTCACAAGAGAGAGATTTGTATATCCAGTTCATGAACTATATGCTATTGGTATAATTATTCAGAAAGATTGTATTATAAAGATCAAAAATCTTTGGTTTTTAATAGTCATACCTCACTTCATGTCATAAATATCCGCACGATAGTGTATACATCAAAAAGTATTCTTTGATTTGTTTAATACTATTTTGAATTCTTTTGCAAATGAAAATTGTACCTCTTTGTAAAGTTGCTTAGATTATATAAAATGTCTGGCGTACATTCAAACTGAAAAAATTAGTAACAAAATAGGTTGTCAGGATTATAGATGTGGAGCAAAGTGGCAGGGCACCAAGCACAATGGGGTCCTGGCTCAGGACTGGGACTCCTGCATGTGCTACTGCAAAACAAACAAATAAGCATAATGTAATTAGCTTATGAGAGACCCCACAATAAGTAATTCATGTTTCAATCTGCTTGAATCCAATGGCTTTAACTTTATGGTGTAAACAAATAAAAAGTTGGTAGTTTGGCCTATTTTAAAATGGAGAATTTAACTGACTTCAAATTAATATGTGGATTACTCTTGAAATGAAACCAGTACTGCCAGACAAATCTCAAGCTTGTACAGCAGAATATTGACTCTAGCTATTGGATAGTAGAAGTGCATCATATGTTCATACCTAAAATGTGAACATGGACAAAATTCCATAAGGGCTAAGAGAAGATACATGATGCACAGTTTATATGTCCACAACTATGCACACTAGATATAACATGTGCTTCTGTATAATTCAGGGTATTTCAGGTAAAGAAGAATGTGTATTTATTCTACTATTTTCCTCAACATCTGTCACCACTTGCCAAGTATCTTCCTTGGAACATTTAAGATACTAATGATTTTAATGCAAAACTGAACAACTTAATGGGCTGAACATATTTAATGAGACCACTTTAATTGCAACTTTCAATACATCTTCTTCATACACTAAACACAGCACTAAAAGCCCTCATAAAGAGTTGATAATAACAGAAGTGTTTTATAAAGAAAATTACTAAAGTTTTTCTACAACTTTTTCGAAGATTACTGTTCACAGCTTCTGAAAATACCTATAGTGGTCAATTAATTTTGTTACCTTGAAGGGGAAAACCAAACTCTGTGAGGAGATAAAAATTTCTTTAATACTTAAATGAACAATACCTGTATCTGTGGCAGTATCATAAACAATTCATGAAACTGCCCCTTCTTCTCCCACAAAAATATTTTTCTATTTGTTATTCCTAGGAAAAATACAGAGGAATGTAGCATTCCCAATGATTCAACAGTGATAGAGTTTTGTTAACAATATTGCAATCCACAAATTGATAGTTACTCCCAGAGACAGAAAAGGGGAACAGATTGCACATATTATTCAAAACATGAATGGCTACTATTGTGGGTTCTTAACCAAGTAGAAAGTTCACATTGCAGCTCCTCTTGTTTTTTTCACTTGCAACTCTGGGACATTACATTCAGGTCAGTTAGATACATAGGTACTCAGGGGCAGATAAATAGAAACAATTAGTATCTATTGATGACTGTGATGTGGGTGAAAGCTAATCTTTCATGGTAGGCAACCTGGATAATTTGAAAATGTCCATAGCAAAGTCAGGATGTCGAAAACCTGGACACAAACAAGGATTTCAGTAGAAAGAAAATGACATCTACATTTACACAGACTTGTAGCAGGCTTTAGTTTCATTCCTTCCATTTCACTTGAGTGGTACTCTGTAGCTAAAACTGTGTGTAGTACTTTAAAAAGTTAGGGACATTCTTTCTGTACATTCCTTTCACCTCATATCAGTGTGAAATAACGTGAATTGAGTTTTATGTTGGGTTCAATGGTAGGCACAGTGATATTGAAAAATAAATTACAACTGGGTATGATACACTAGATTGCACTCTATGGTAAGACTAAGATATACTTTAAGTAATGAAACAGACAACACTAGAAACCTGATTAAGCAAGAAATGTAAGTAATGTAAAAATAAGAGATTAAAACATGAACTATTAAAGATTGTTGTACATAACAGTATATAGGTCTTGCCATGTATGATTCAAATAGATTGTGGATTATTAAAGAGAGACAGACATTCTAAGGAACAGAAAAAGCAGTTAATGTTTCCTTATCCTATGGGACAGATATAAGTCAGAAAGACTTGTGATGGACAGACCAATTCAGTGATAATGCAAATGGGTCTATTTCTGAAAACCTCCACCAAACTAGAAACAAATCTTTTAAGCTTTGATTTTTTTCCTGTTCCAGGTTTGTATCTTGTTTAGCCATGAACAGAAATTCCAAATACTGGAGAAAAGGTTGTTATAGTTAGGGATCTACTGAATTTGAGGAGGTGACTGACCGATTTTTCAGGCAGATCCCTGGCCAGCCACCATCTTCATGGGCTAAGTGTGGTGCACCCCTGCCCATGCCTCTGACTGGCCAATGGGCCCTGGCAGTCCCACCCTTCCCTGGGGATTGCCAGGTGGCCCCAAGCCACCACTTAAATTGCTTAATAACGCATCAATTAATGGCTTCTGCAGGCTTAATCTGGGGATTAAATCCACGGAAGCCATTAATTGATGCATTATTAAGCAGTCTAAGCACTAAAGTAAACTCAACAGTGAATTATTTTATTACAATAAATCTATGCATGCCATGAATTGTAACTAATATCAACTACATACATTTTATTAATACCAACTATATAGACTTTATTAACTAATACTATCTAAGCACCTAATTAAACTCTAAACTGAAATATCTTATGAAAATAAAGCTATGCACAACATGAATTGTGACTAATGCAACTATATTCACTTTATTAAAGGACATTTTAAAAAGGAGATTACTGAAACTAAATGCTAACCTAGAGACAGGCAGCTCATGCTAGCTATTAAATATGAGCATGCTGCATCCAGTCGCAGTTGCTGTAGACTTTTTCTGTCTCTGTCGGGTGAACACTTGTCCATATACTGAGATGGCATGCTCAGTGTCTACTGAGTTAATTGGAATGGTGAAACAATGTCTTGTCAGGGCATAAAGATATGGAAACCAGTCATAGATGGAGTCCCAGAACATAGGCACAGGCACAGGCATCTGGCACTCTTTGATGAAGTTCATGTAAGCAGCACATTGCAAAGAGTATGGAAGTCATATAAGCTTACAAAGAGTAGGCCAGTGTGAGGCTAGTATTTGCTTTGGATGCAGATTCAGCTGATTTGGGGGACAGTGATTTGATTTGGTGGTTCAAATCACTGTCCCCCAAATCAATTCAGCTGAATCTGATTCAGAGATTTGTCCACCCCCAAATCGGCCAATCTCCAAATCAAACAGGCCCCATCCCCTGCCCACTCTCCCAGCTTCGTCAATGACTGCCCCATGTGGCCCCAGCCTCCTGGCTCTTAAAAAAACAAACAAACAAACAACAAAAAAAAAGCCCTCACTCATTGGCTGCTGCCAGGTTGGGGGGGGGGGCAATCCCTGCTGACCCCTACTGCC
>NW_005842515.1:387899-399553 GCF_000455745.1 Alligator sinensis | reverse complement strand
CTTCCCGGCTTTTTTTTTTTTTAAGCCCCACACGTACTGGCTCCTGCCAGGTGGGGGGTGATCCCCACTGCTCCCCACTGGCCCACACCACATGGGGGGTATGCCACGAACCCCCAGAAGCCCTAATGGCCAGTGCAGCATCTTATGTGTGCAGGGCTTTTTGTTTTTAAAGAACCAGGAGCTGGGGCTTCGTGGGGCAGTCATGGGGGTGGGGGCTGGGAGAGCAGGCGGGGGATGGGGGCTCATGGGAGAGCCCACAATGCATTGTGTGACAGTGTGGAGCAGTGGGGATTGCCACACCTGGCAGCAGCTGGTGATGAGTGTGGGGCTTTTTTAAAGAACTGGGAGCTGGGGCTGGGTGTGGCAGTCATGGGGGTTGGAGCTGGGAGAGGGATGGGGCCTGGTGGTGGCCCCCCCATGGTCCCCTCCCCCCTCCCCTAGCTCCCCCTTTCCCCCTACTTACAGGCACAGAGACTGGGTCCAGCCCCCTGGAACAGCGAGCAGGGACTGCTCAAATCTTGGAAGCTCTCCAAATCTTTTCTGATTGATTCAGAGAGGTTCAAATCAATTCAGACCTTTTTATTGGTTTCCTGATTCAATTCAGATTCAGAGATTTGGTCACTGAATTGGGCTGAATCACCTCTTAATTGAATTGGCACCCGAAGCTTCGCATAGCCCTAACGAAGAGTATGTAAGAAGTCATACTTTTCTCCACATCCTGGGATAGCCTTCAGTAACTGAGGGCCACAACTCAAAACAGGCACCTGGTTGGGGTCCAAAATGTGAACAGTATTAAGAAAAGGGGCAGCTGGTAGCCTGACCTATGGTGGCAGAGATGGGTCATGCTGTAGTACAGTTTCAGCTTCACAGCTATTTCCTGGAGCACGTCCCTTCTCCACTGGTTTTCATAAGGACAGCTTGACAGTTTTTGCAGTGCCCTGTCTTCTACCCATATTATCAAGTTCATTCATGTGCATGGTGGATCATAGCCTGGCAGCCTTCATACCATGTTAGGAACTTCATGAACTGGTTGGCATTGTCAGCCACAAACATCACTTGATCTTGAACATCACCTTGCCCTGAGAGATGGTGAAGCTTAAGCATGCACTATGTGCTGGGTGTGATTTCCAGCTCCTTGCTCACAAACTGCTGGGAGTACTGCATATGCTTGGTGTGGTAATGGACCACATTGAATCACAAATTCTACCATGTAAGCACAGGCTCCAGTGGCAGCAGCACAGTGCCATGTGAATCCCTATTTTGATTGGCAATGGATTCCCTGTAGTGGACCCTATGGCTTGGGCAGTGCTTGAAGGCTTTCTTGAAAGAATACACCAGGTTATCCACATTGGGGAACTGCCTGCACCAAATGTCACTTACTAAGGACAGAATGTGCACATCGCAGGTGACATGAACAGCACTGGGCAGCATTCTTTGGAGCACACTGGAGAAAGCCTTGCATGTGTGCATGGCATTGTCAGATAGGAATGCTGAGATCTTGTTAAATTCTATGCTGTAGCTGACAATTACTTTCACAATGGCTTGAGACAGCAGGAAAATTGACAGACATGAGTTGGACTGAATTGTTTGAAACACAGGCAGGTCCCAGTCTGTCCAACTACCCAGTATGCATAAAATGTGCAGCACGTGGTTATCTTGAACATCAGTGGCTTCGTCAGCCCCAACGGAGAAGGATATACTCTGCCAAGGCAGCCTTTGTGCATTGTACATGCAAAGCAATCACTACTGGGAGATCATGCTGGTGAAGATTGTTGGCACATGGAAAACTGCCAGCATTTGGCATGTTTTAGTTCAGCTAGTCCCTTGACTTTGGGTGATCAAGTTTCTACAGTGGTATATTTGCTGCTGTGAAAGCCTCTGTAAGGGGAAAAAGGCCACCGATCGACTTGCCAAACTGCTTTCTGTGGTCCTTTTAACCAGGGAGGACATGGCCATTTGTTTCTTGCTCTGACCTTCAGCCTCTGCAACAGCCTCATGGCTTTGGCTTCATGTGGGCCTCAGGCTCTAAGTGTTGATGTATGCTGGTTTTCCTTGACACATCCAGAGTTACATTGTAGGTGGTACAGAAGAGTGTGCCTTCATCTCTGTGCAAGGTCCCTGCAGGATGCTGTCTTACATGGTCCAGTACTGAAAAGTATTTGGCCTTGTGGGATTTCTTAGCGTTCATTATCCCTGCTCCTCCTAAGGCTGCAGCATGATGTAGCAGCATGCCTGTGGACACTTTAAAAGCCAGTGCCAAAACCCTCCTGTTTCTCTGGCTGGCCCCATACTGGCTAATGGACTGAAGCTGCACCACTGGCTCAGCTTTTGGTCAGACTGGCTTCCCTTTTCTTCCCCACCCCCCGCCCCCTCATCCTACTTTCCTGTGTTTCAGGACTCAGGGCTTCCTCTGCTTTTTCTGCTGGCTGCTTTTTCTTGCAATTTCCACTCCTCCCCCATCCCCCAGCAAGTCTGCCAGAAGTGTAGAGCTTGCACTTTATCCTGGAGCCCACCATTTTTCCTGGATCCCACCTGAAACCATGGTTTCTCTCAAAATTGCACATTAACAATTTTGATAGTTCCCTAGTTATGGTACTTCTACCATATAGGGAGCAACAGAAATATCATGGACACTTCCTTATGAGATGTCCATTCCACTCTTGTAAGTTTAACTTGTTTTGGTTGTTAAAATAAATTTGGATTAATAACCTTGCTTTTGGTGCTTTATCCAACCCGAACCTAATGTTTTGACCTTCAGGTATTTCTAAATAAATCGCTTTTTATACTTGAAAAGCCATTAACATTATATTCAGAGGAATGGTACTGTTCTAAAAACTGTACTTATGGCTTTGAATTATTACGTACATTTAGAGGAGAAAATAAATCTGTATACTAGTTCACAGACATTTCAGTCTTCTAAATTCTGAAACTAACATCTTTGGAGAACCCGAATAGGTAAAGTATCCTAGAAAAGTTGACACTAAATCAGTGGCGGAAAGCACAACAGAATCATTTTAGAGAAGTAATTAATTTCTTATGAAGTTCATAAAATTTATATGAAGAGATAAATGTTCTGCAAGAATCAGCTAGGTAAGATTGATATTGCTTGCCTTTCTGCCAAAAGATAGCAGATGCCTGTGGCTGTCAAGGTAAGCTTCTCATCTGGGGGGAATCCAACAAGATGGAGTCTGAGTAAATTGTAAATATAACTGTGTCTTGTGACATGCACAATCCCCTGTGCAAATGCAGGATGCATCTCTGCTTCAAGAGCTGACTCCCAGAACCAACTAACATAACCAAAAAACTAATGCTCAGCCTTTCATTCTAAATCTGAACATTGGCTAGCACATTGAGAGCTTGCAAGAAAATATATAAGAGCTTTAGCTGGTGATACCTGCCTTTAATAATACCTAGGTAATGTAGACTGGATGTTCTACTTGGCATTTTGAATGTATTTCAATAATACTGGTATTTGCTCTAATACATTTCAGTGCTGTTCATGCCAATATTTATGTCGGGATTGATGCTTATATTATTTGCTGTTTTGTTGTTTGGTGTCTACTTGAAACAATGAAGGTTAAATAACATTGTTGAGTTGTATGTTGGGTTCAGTGATAGGCAGAGTGATGCTGAAAACTAATTTACAACTGGGTATGATCAATTAGACTGCACCCTATGGTAAGACTAAGATATACTTTAAGTAATGAAACAAAAAACCCTGGAAACCTGATTAAACACGAAATTTAAGTAAACTAAAATTAAGAGACCAAAACATGACCTATTAAATATTGTTGTACATAACTATATATAGGTCTTGCCATGTATGATTCAAATAGATTGTGGACCATTAAAGAGAGACACACCTTCTAAGGCACAGAAAAAGCAGTTAATATTACCTTATTGCCTGTGAATGATATTTCTAGATGTGCTGAAGAGCTTGTTCATTTAGGGCAGGGGTGTCCAACCTTTTGAATGTGGGCAGATCATGAACTTTTTATCATCCAGTGGGCCAGTGAGCCATATTCAAAGATGTCACAGGAAGTGGTATCATATCAGGAAGTGATGTCACGTGACCTTTGACACCAATGAAGTTGCAGGGGTTGACATGGTGCTGGTTGACATGGCATGCATACCCGGGTTGACATGGTGCTGCAGGAGCTGCTTGGCTACAACTGGGTTGACTTGGTGCTGGAGAAGCTGCGGGGCCAGGCTGGGGTTAACCTGGGGTCCGCCTGGCCTGCCGGTGCCATGCCCGGGTTGACATGGTGCTGCAGGACCCACCTAGGAAGAACCGGGTTGGCACTGGCCAGGAAAAGCAGCATGCACCTGAAGCTGGCTTCCCATGTGCTGCTGGGGATGGGAGGAGACTGGCCAGGTCTGCACCATCAAGCAGAAGCGGCGGCGGAGCATTGTGCCACTCGGGACTGACCGGTGCAGGCTCTCCTGGCCCGTGCGGCACACGGCTCTGCCACCACTTCTGCTGGATGTTGCAGACCCGGCCAGGCTCCTCCCGCCCCAGCAGCACATGAGAAGTGGCTCCCTCGGGGCCTCATGTGCAGGTGGCCAGGCCCAGAGAGCTGCAGTGCCCGGGGAGAGACTGGCCGGGGGAGCAGGCACCACCTTGCTGTAGGGCAGGGCAGGGCAGGGCAGGGCAGTGGGGCTGGCTTGAAGCGGGTGGGTGAGGAGGCAGGTGTGGGCCGGCAGTGCCAGTGGCTACTGCTTGGCCTCCTGTGCAGGGCTGCTCCCCTGGGCCCCGTGGGGGTAAGCAGCTCCCCTCCCCTCACTGCTGGCTAAGGGCCCTGGGCTGGGCGGCGCGACCTCTGCTCCGCGCTCCGCAGCACTCCCTGCCCATCTCGTCACGCTCCCTCCACACTCCCTGCCGACCTTGCCAATGATGCCATGGCCCCACACTCCACGGTGGCGGCTCCACACTCTGCGCTGCCGCTGTGGCTCCGCGCTCTGCAGTGCTCGCTGCCCACCTCACCACACTCCCTCCATACTCCCTGCCCGCCTCACCGCTGCCGCTGTGGCTCTGCACCACCACCACTGCTGTGGCTCTGTGCTCCGCGGCAGCAGCACCGCCGCCACCATGGGCCAGATAAAATGGCTTGGTGGGCCACATGGCGGCCCGTGGGCCATATGTTGGACAAGCCTGATTTAGGGTATGTGCAAATGTTCACTGTAGCAATCTATGATCCCCATCTTACTTTAAGTTGCGTTAGTGTAGATTGGGTTGGGTGGGTGCGTACCACGAACCCAATCTAAGTAAGTTGGGGTGGGAGGGATCGGGGAGCTAGCTGGTTCACAGGAGGGTTTGGTGGGTTGGGTGGAGGGAGGGTTGGAGTCTGCTGCGGCATTGCTGGGTCTGAGGAGAGAAGGAAGGTTAGGCAGCTAAAAATAGCCTGGTAAGTTTGGTGGGCCAGGCCTGGGTTGAATGGCTGGGCTTTCCCAGCCTGGGGGCTGTGCTCCAAATGTGCAAAGGCATTTGTTAGATCTGGCTAACACTCCTCGGGTAAACTAAATTTGACCTGGCTGACAAGTTTTTGCCTGATTTTAACCTCCTTGAACATCTGTATAAATCAGCACTTAGATGACCTGACCCTAGATAGAATGATCTAAGTGGAACATCTGCACATACCCTAAAACACTCAGTGTTCTAGGTGAATTTTTATGCAGAAGTTTCAACTAAATATATATAAAACTACTCCACATGTGCTCCATGCAGGCCCGCACAGAAGGAATAATGGGGCTGGGCCAAATTCAGAGGAAAGAAGCAGAGCTGTGTGAACCCAGTGTTCAAGACTACAGGCCCTAATATAGCCCTTAGGTTTTTCAGCAAATGTGTGGGACGTGCACAACTGCCTTGGCTCTGGCTTGAAGGATGAATTTTTCCTTTACAACCATTCATCTCTTAACCTGCTAAAAGCTTGAATACTTGGAGGCTCTAATGTAATGGATTTCAGCCAGCGTGAATCACACAGGTACATATGGGCTCTAATTAATTTACACCAGCTGAGGATCTGGCTGACAATTAGAAAAAGTCAAGGTGCTCTAGAGAATCTACAATTTCCTGTTGTCCATAAGAGTATTGGGTAGTATATGTATGCACATTAAATATATGTATTTTCAGTGTGTGACATATCAGGATGAAAAAAATTAAGACAGAACTTTTGGGAGGGCTTCCCATTTGTAACATATGTTCAGACTTGCAGTTTGCCAAATCTCGAACATGTATCTGATCTCATGACATTGAAAGAATCCTTGTACTATTCTTGTCTTACAGGAGATTTACATTATTAATGGAATAATTCAGTATTTGAATTATCTTAAATCACTGTTACAAGTGATAGATCATCTCAAGTTTTTATCTCTTTACAACTTGCTTTGACAAAGTGATTTCATAGGCTATAATTAGCTTGGGGATTTTGTAGTGTAATGAATGAGATGATAACATAACTTGGTTGTAAAAGTATATATTTTTTAGAAAAAACATGCTCTGTGTTTTTGAATTTGGAATAATCTCCTATAATGAACTTTCATTATGCTTTGACATATCTTCTGTGCTGTTAGACCAGCTGTCTGTTCATGCTACAGATAGGGTTATAAGTATTTTTTTTTCCAGGAATCAACATCTTTTTACTCCTAGTGAAAAGATGAACACCTGAGATTTTTCCCTATCATGGGAATGTATTAAGATATTGTGCCTGAGAACTTATCAAATTCTTTGGATAGAAAGGCCTTTTTAACATCATACTTTTCTTGATCTAAATTGGCAATGAAGAATTAATGTAACTTGCTGTCTAGAAGAGAATCAGGAAGACTTCTCTGCAGCTGAGGTTAAGCAAAGGTTGTGATATTACAAATTAGAACTAAATAGGAGACTGATATTGAGAAACTGGAACCTTGTTAGCTAGACTAATAATGAATCAGCTCTCTGAGACAAAGGGTCCCTAAAGGTGAGCTAGATGGAGTTTGAATACAAATGGCTATATTATTATTAACATATCCATTCATGAAAGCTGGTTTGTAATACATATTTGAAAGTCAGAACTCCAATGCAGATGAAGTAAGGCCTAAGTAGATCAAGGAGATGGAGTGCCTGAGATGTATATTTCTGAATGGAACTAGTTTACCAATTAAATAATTTGATATAATGCATATTGTGTAAAAAAACACCCCCACAAACAAAAATAAAAAAAACTATATTAAAAGAATATTAAAGGTACAAAGTCAAGTGCTTAGAAGTTAGGAAGACTAGAATTAATGGTGCTTGTGCAACCTTAATTTCTTCTCCTTGTGCTTTTACTTAAGATAGAGATATTATTTATATAATCATATACTTATTCTTTTTAAATAAGACTCCTGGCCTTGTTTTTGATTAATTTGTGGCTCTATGCTTTATTCACTGCACACTAGTAATGCACACTATGATGCACAAGGAACACATCTGTGGGGGGCCTGCAGGGGAGATCATGCTCAGGGGCAATCAGTGTGGGTTCATCAAAGGCAGGTCCTGCCTGACCAACCCGATTGCCTTTTATGACCAAGTACTAAATCCTTGGATGATGGTGTCACCATGGACATAGTCTTTCTAGACTTTAAGAAGGCCTTTGACACTCTCTCTCCCCCCATCCTCATCAATAAATTAAGTGACAGCATTGATGCCTGCACAGTTGGATGGGTAAAAAATTGGCTGATGGGGCGCACCCAGAGAGTAGTGGTGGACGGGTTGTACTCAACCTGGTGAGATGTGAGCAGTGGGGTCCCCCAGGACTTGGTCCTTGGGTCCACACTGTTTAACATCTTTATCAGCGACTTGGATGAGGGAGGTGGAAAGAATGCTGTCCAAGTTTGCTGATGACACTAAGATGTGAGGCAAGGTGGACACACATGAAGGGAGAGAGAGGCTGCAAATAGATTTAGACAGACTACAAAAGTGGGCAGATGAGAATAGGATGGGGTTCAATGTAGACAAATGCAGGGTGCTGCACCTTTTGAGAAGGAATCCACAGCATATATAAGTAAATTTGGCTTTACTTCACTCCTGACTCGCCTCCTCAATCCCAAACCCAGAAGCCTAATGGCTGATACACTCACAGCGCCTAGCTGGCCTGTGACATATGAACCACCTGAGATAAACTAGAGTCAGGTGTTCCCCTTTCCTGGGATCTGCCCCATTCATACTGCCATTCCCCAACCTCAGCATTTCCATATAGGGCTTCTTTCTCTTGAGGGCCCTGTTTCACTGTGGAATTCTTTAAGGTGCTGGACCACCATTCTTCTACGGTGATGGACTGAGGTTGTAGAGAAGCCTTTAAGATGAAACTTGATTAGTTTATTAAATTGGTTATCTGATATGGTTGCTTATGACATTAAGGACTCAGTGACCCAGATTATTTCTGTCCTTCAAGGCAGCAACTGAGGAGATGGGTTAATACTTCAGTTTTGAAGTTTGTAGACCTGGTTCTTTGGGTAGATGTGATATCTTTTATTAGACCAACTAAATAATTGGAAACATTCTTCTTTGCAAGTTTTTAGGTACAAACACCTTTCTTTAGGGGAGAGTCTACTGTTGTTTTGTGTTCTTCTGGATGGAATATTAGCCATTATGCAAAATGCAGGTCTGTGAAGATGCAAATGTATGGCAGTAAGGATCAGAGGCCATGGGAGACGATAAATGTGAGATGGAGGGGAGAGGGGAGGGGAAGAGGGGAATGTTGACTTGGTGATAGAATGTAGCTGGTAAAATGTAGAGAGGTTACCTGGGGTTGTCGGATGGTTATAATAGGCCATAAATCCAATGTATATATTTAGTCCATGATTTTTTGTATCCAGGAGGTTGATGAAGTGAAGTTCATAGGCTTGTCTATGGAAGGGGGTTTGTAAATTCCCTTTGAGGATTAGAACTGAGAGATTGGAGAGAGAGTGGTTGACTTATGAGAAGTGTGCACCTACAAGTAATTGGGTATTTTTGTCTTTGATAGATTTTTGGTGTACATTCATTCTGGTACGCAGTAGTTGTTTGATTTCTCCTACATATTTTCCATCAGGGCACGTAGTGCACTGGATGAGATATATTACATTTCTGGAGATGCAGGTGTAAGATCTAGGAATGGTGATGGTTCTATTGTGGGGTGTAGTTATTGTGGGACTGCTGGAGATATGTTGGCAGGTTTTACATTTCTTGTCCCAGTGTGGTCTGTCTTATACCGATTGTCTCCCATGGTCTCTTATCCTCACTGCCATTTGCATTTTTACAGACTTGCATTTTGCATATTGGCTTATATTCTATCCAGGAGAACACAAAACAACAGCAGACTCTCCCTATGCCTGAAGAAGGGTGTTTGTGCCTGAAAGCTTACAAAAAAACAATTTTTCAAACTATTTAGTTGGTCTAATAAAAAATATCACGTTTACCCCAAGAACCTTGTCTACCTATGTCCATATACCAACACAACTACAAGCAACACCCCTGCAGTTATGAACATAAACACTTAGTGGAACTGAGGTAGAATTTAGTCCTTTTTTGTTGGATCCAGCCCTAAGAGATCAGGTCTTCCACAAATGTGACATTGCTTTTCCTAACTTACAGAGCAGAGACTTGTCAGAGCCCTAGATTCTTAGAGAAAATCTTCCCACTTCTTCTTTAAAGACATAAATTCTAATTTATGTGTATTACACATTGCCATAGACTAAGCCAGGTCATCTCTTAGGAGATTTCAGCAGTGCTTGAAGAAACTCCTTTTCAGAGCCTTACCTTAGGCTTGCAGTCATGAGAGTACTACCTGCCAGCTCCCACTGAACCCTACCTCATGGATGGATAGGAAGTGAGCTTGCCACAATGGAAGTCAAAAACACAGTGTGTTTGTGTTTGTGCTTACACGTGTGCAGACAACGTTCTTTTGGTAAATCTGATATCATTAGACCAACTCAAATAGTGGGAAAAATTCTTCCTTGCAAGGTTTTGAGTACAAACACCCTTTCTCAGGGTAGGGAAGCATCTGTAGTTGGTGTGTGCTCTTCCTGGATGGAAAGAATAGAAAAGAAGCTAGAGGCTGGTGTGCATGCAAGAAAGCCAGTCAGTGAAGGTATACATTGAGGAGTCAATGGGTGAGACAGGCTGGGTTATGGGAAGGGGAGGGGTGGGGAGAGTGAATGTAGCTAGTAAATAGTAGAGGGGTACCTGGGGAGAGGTACCTTCACTTCATCAACCTACTGGATACAAAAAATCATGGACTAAATATAGACATTGATTATGGCACATTATTACCTGCCTAACATCTGACTCCCCAGGTACCTCTCCACTATTTACCAGCTACATTCACTCCCCTCCCTCTCCCCAGCCTCTCTCTCACCCACTGACTCCTCAGTTTACATCTTCACTGACTGCCTTTCTTGCATGCAGACCAGCCTCTGGCTTCTTTACTATTCATTCCATCCAAGAAGAGCACACACCAACTACAGATACCCTTTGTCAGGGTGAGGAAGTATTTTATTTGTACCCAAAAACTTGCAAAGAAGAATTTTTCCAACTATTTGAGTTGGTCTAATAAAAGATATTAGATTTGTCAAAAGAGCATATGTCCTTAGACCAACACAGCTACAACTTACACCCTTGTATATGTATGTATGCACTCAATATGCACACCAATCTACATATTTACATACATAGAATAAACTGAAAGGCAATAGAGGAAAATCATCAAATTTACATGCAGACCAAGGGAAAGGCATTGCCTTTGAAAAATGTTTTTGTTTCTTTATAGGCTGAATAGGTAGCTGTACTTCAGATATTAATGAAACTGTTTAAATCAAAAGCTGATGTTATTATCATATGCCCTCAATTTTCTTGACCTAGATATTCTGAATAAATTCTACATGCTTTTTAGATTTAATTTTTTTATTTGTTTTTGTTGTTGAAAACCCCTTGGTTATTTTAATGTTTTAAGAGGTCAGGCCATGTTCAGAAGTGCTGTCAAAAATCTTTTCTTTAATGTGGGTTATTGAAATGTGAATTTCAACACACAATATTGGATTGCTTTAATGATCTAATACTGTCACTGCTGTGATTCAAATAAATTTACTAATTCAAATTCATAATGTTCTGCTTTAGTGAACATTTATTTTAAATGTGAATCCAATAAGTTTTTCCTGCAAGCATTCATTTTATATTTTATATATGCTTTTTCAGAAAAGCCTTGACACATTAATGTTAATTTTACTATTTATCAACATTGTTTTCTTTGCTGTCTTTCAAGATAGCAGAATTTAGATAGCAATCCAAGTCCAACAAAATACATAGTTTAGTAGATATGGAGATGTCTGTAAGCTCCTCAAACTCTACTCAGTACGTGTGTCCCATCAAAATTGGGACTGTTTGTCACATGCACACATTATACAGTTTTTTTCTTCTGCATCCTGTGCAACATGGACTAGAATTGAAGGTTTTCATACATCTCAATGCAACAAAAGGCACAAGTGTGCTGTCTTCTGAGAGTACTGGAAGAGTCTGTACACAAAGGTGTACAATGGTCTGTACAGAGGACCTTCAAGATGCATGGATCATGTACTCTGGCTTAGATTGTTCCCTCTGGCAGTCTTCTATTCTTCTGGCAAGATGCATAGACAGGGTCCTAATTCTCCCTCCTTCTTGT
>NW_005842515.1:313435-387889 GCF_000455745.1 Alligator sinensis | reverse complement strand
TCTTCCCAGCAGGATCAAGGAACAAGTAGTACCTTGTCACAGATATTTTCTTGAAATGAACACTTGGGTGAACCATGCAAGGGAATGGGGTTTGGTATATCTTCTCATCTCTGATCACATCTATGTACCTATACAATAGTGAACACAGTCTGTCTTTTTATACTGAAGATTAGAATTTTTCATGCATGTATGTTGTATGTGTATGAGAATCATTCTGAATAGTTAGTGCAAAAAACTACTGGGCTCCTTGCATTCTGTATATATTTGTTCATTGCTTTTAGTTAGGTAGACAAAAAAACTGTTAACTTTCAGCTAGTGATTTGAATGAGGTATGCATGTTTTTGCATTCATTAATATATTTAAGTAGTGTTAACATAATAGCTTCATGCACAGTATATATTGTGGCACTACTGTAGATGCCAAATTTTTTGCACAGATGTGCTGCTTTAGGTTTGTGTTGTTTTTTTCCCCCTCAGAGTAACATGTGCAAAAATGATCATATTCCATATGATGTATTCAGAGGCTCCCTTAGGGAAAATGGCACCCTGGGCAAACTTGTATTTTGGCACTACCTCCTTGGCATCCTCCCCTGGTGCTCCCATTCCCCCTCTGGCACTTCCTCTTCATTTCAGCAGTGCTGCTGCAGAAAGAGGCAGGCAGGGGCACGGGATACAGTCCAGTTGGGAGGTGAAGTGGCATGGTGTGCCAAGCAGGTGGGCAGGCAAGCCGGCACTGCTGCTGCCACCTGCACTGCCTAGTCTGGCTCCTCCTGAGCAGTGGCTGGAGGTGGGGTGTGAGTTGAGCTGGGCCAGGCATTGCTTTTCCTGTCTGGGGTGGGGAGTGGCTGGGGGGTGAGGGAAGAGCACTGCTGTGAGTTCAGACTGCTCACTTGTGTGTGTGCATGTGCATATGTGTGTTGTGTGTGTGTGCATGCATGTGTGTATGATGCCCCCTGACCATGGTGCCCTGGGTGGTTGCTCATGTCACCTACCCCTAAGGCTGGCTCTGGATGTATTTGTTTCTAAAGATTCATTTCCTGCACTACAGAAACAATCCCATATATGTACATTTCCTTTTTATCTAGTTACTTTGCAAATACTCACAAAAATGTACCTAAGTTATACTTAACTGTATATTATATGACTAATTCAAGGAATGGGAATATTAAGAATATCTATTTCTTCTAAATATTGAGGATCTGTATGAAATCTTTGATCCAACTGCAAATCTAGGAAAAATGTAATTTGCTAATGAGACATGACATGATTTCCATAGGTTTCAAGATGTTCTATTAATTTAGACTCTAGCTGTACTTACAAACTTCTTATAACTTTTGGAAGTTGAAACCTGTACCAAATTTTATTTTAAAGTTACTATCTCTTGTACAGTTTTCAAGTTACCAGTAGTTTGAGGTATGTTTTAGGTCATGGGTCAAAACTGAACTGTAATAGGTTACATCTCATAGTGGAGTGGAGATCTGGGAAAAATACATTTCCCCTGACATAATAGAAAAGGTTCAATTCCTAGCAGTCTATGATGCATTCAGATGCAACTGTACAAGTGGTGAGAACCACTAGATTATATCTTCATATTAGTATAGCAGTCCTCCAAATTTCAAAAGGAAATATCAAAAATATTCATATCTGTCATATGAATTTCTGATCTCCCACTTAAAATTGGGAAGGCTTTGGGATATGGGACTCAAAGTAAACATGAAAGTAATGGCCTTGGTTTAGTCTTATACAACTTGTGCATGTGGAGTAGTCATAGGCCAGGTCCCAAATGTGCAAATAACTGTTTTTTTCTCAGTTTGGCATACACAATCAGGAAATTGCTTTGGATAAACTCTAGATGAAAATATTTCTATTTTTGTTGTCTCAGTGATGGATAGTCTTCCCCCCTCTCCCACCACCAAACAATTCCCCACTTCACTGAACACAAAACTATCCATACAATGGACTTGTCTGTACAACCTGGAAAGTAGGATTTTTGTACTGATGGGAGTGGAGCAGGACGTTTCAGCCCTGTATTTCCTTCTGCACATCTTCTCGTACCTTTAGAGATAGCGATATTGACCAATAATGGGTACCCTAACACTAAGGACCCCTCTGTACATTACATATATCACGTAGTTACTGGGCTAATTGTGCAGTTAATTTGGAGAGGCTACACATACACTTTAACTATCGCATCTTAAAAGGGTTCAACCAGCTATAAAGTTATTGCTGGAGAATGCGTAATAACTTTATAGCTGGTTCTATCCAGCTTAAATTTTTACATGTAGCAGGGTCTGTCCCTGTGGTGGGAGTCACGGAGTACTGGCAGGACCAAGAGACCACAGTTGTAGTACTCGTGGTCCTGGAAGCTATGGGGCACTGCCACAGTTGCGAGTCCCGTTAGCTAGAGGACTTGCAGCTGTAAAAGCTTCTTACTTGCTGGTGTAGGAGGAGCCCAAGATAGTGATCCCAGGCTCCCCCTGTACCAGGAGCAAGATGTGTCATGCCTCTTGCCATGTACAAATGGTATGGCAGGAGGCGCACTTGTGTGGATCATATATCAGATCCTATCACACCTTATTGCTAGTACAATGGGAGCCTGGAATTGCCATCTTGGGCTTCCCCTGCACTGGCAAGTAACAAGCTTCCACAGCTGTGAGTTGTGTAGCAGATGGGGCTTGCAACTGTGAACGTCTTTACTTTGAAGAATTTCTTCACCTTGAACATCTTAACCTTTACTGTACACGTCTTTATCTTTACCCGAACATCTAGAGGGGCCCTTATTGTAGTACTGACTCCTTATGATATGGCCCTAATCCAACTCTGTCCCACATACAGTGTCCCTCCACTTATGGTATGCAGGTTAAGAAGAGCAAGATATATCTTTAAAATTATTTCAGAATGGATTACAAAGGTACCTTTTCTTTATTATGTGGATGCATACATACTTTTGAATTGACCCTTTGTTTTGTTTTTGAAAGAATTCTTCACACATTCTGTATCCAGCTTGAAGAACACACAACTCCCATGAAAACCGTTCTGATCGAACAAAGCTCTATATATCTACATGTGCCTGAATAAAGAAATGCAACTCACAACCTGAAATCTAATATGATGTACAGTGTTCTAAATTCATAAGCCACGAACACACAAAACATTTTGCATCTGTCAACCCGTTTGAGTTATTTTTGTGCTTGGCACCCATTAGAACATAATTTGTGCCCATTTTTAGTTTTGAGAAATGTTAGAATTTAATTGTAGTGGGGAGCATATAATTAGTCTTGAGCATCTGCCAGCCATTAAGTGCTCTAGTGGCCAACATTTTCACAAAGCTTTGAATCACAGCCTTTGGGTTCACTAATGATTTGGTATCATTTGCCTGCAGCAGCCTGTGAAAGAAAAATATTTGTAAACATTAAAGTTTGTTTTATATTAACAGTTTATCTACTGAATGAAACAAGGATCAAATGTGCTCCAAGGCAAATAGGTCTCCCTGCTAGTTCTTTGTTCTCCCTAGTTTTTATAAGTAACAAACACACTGATTTTGGTAGGCCTTCTTTTTATACATATACATACATATAGATATCTATCTATCTATCTATCTATCTATCTATCTATCTATCTATATAAAATGATTTTGGTAGGCCTTTGGTAGGCCTTCTTTTTATACATATACAGATACATCTACATGCATACATACATATACACACACACACACACACACACACACACTCTCACTACACTGGTATCTCCTCACTGGTAGAAAATCAAATAATCTTCCACTTGTCTATATTTTTGCTTCCAAATCCTTCCAGCTACCTTTATAATACCTTATTTTCCATGACTGTGGGCACCCCTATTTTGTATATATCACCATAACTCTATATTGAAAAAATGCTCTCTTCTCAGCCCAACACTGTAAGATACATTACAATATTAGCAAGATCAAAATCTCCACTGTTTAGTAGGTATTTTGCCTTCACTGACGTTACCAATAACAATATACAACTATAAAATACTATTTATTGAATATAGTATTGAATATACAGTATATATAGTATTTTATAGTTGTATGTTGTTATTGGTGATTTCAATGAAGGCAAAATACCTACTAAACAGTGGAGATTTTGATCTTGCTAATATTATAATGTATCTTACAGTGTTGGGCTGAGAGGAGAGCATTTTTTAAAATATATACATATAAAAGAGGACTGATGTCTGATGAAGTCATTTTGGATCATACTGAAAGAATGTCCTCTACCTACATTGTACTTGTGTAAGAATGTGTCAAAAAGAAAGAGAAAAATAAATGTGAAAAAGCCTAGATGATAATACAAAAGCAAGTTATTTCTTCTTGTGCTATATTTCATTATGGACTACAATATATTACCTAAAAGGTCAGGGAACATATCTAATACTTTCTGTAATGTTCTGAAAAATGGAAAGGAAGCTTTTTAGAAACCAATTCAAATGCTATCTCCTGCCATTTAATCATTGCAGCTTCAATAAGGTAACACTTTGCACGCTGGCAAGGAAAAACATTTTAGTATTAAATATTCATTATCTGTACAAATTAACAAAATGTCTTTGTTCATGCTTTCCAATGTCAATTTAATTATTATTTTTTATAATCTCCTAGCTGAATGCCTCTCCAAAGGTGAAAGTGTGACATCTTATTACCTCAAGAGGAACTTGCTTTTTAGGTGAGTTCTTAGAATAGCTCCATCATGCTGGGGTTGACATACAAGTAAAATTATTCACTGAAACACTCAGGAAATTCTTCAGAGGATCATGTTTACAGATATGAAAGCAAAATTTCTCTGTCCTAGTCAACCAGTTGAAGTTCTTGCTCCCACATCCTAAATGACATAAAAAGTTGAGAAGTAGAACAGAGCAATAGTTTCCTTTAGTGAAAAAATTTGTCATCTTATTTTAACTAGGTTACAGCTGGCAATCAAAGAAACTGTAGGTGGAAAGACTTCAGAAACTAAGTTTATTCTTCTGCCATTTTAGCCTATATTCCTTAAACAAAAAGCTGTGTCTGATACTAAACTGATGCTATAGTTAAAGTAAGCCAAAAGCCCTTGATTTGAAATGTTAATTTATGCAAAATTTAATACTTCATGTGGTGTATACTGGGCCTTAATTTTTCATGTAGGTTTAAAATGGAAATTCTTTACTGCAATGTCGACTTCCTACACTTAATATAATTTCACTTATCAAAGATGTTTGAAGACCACTCTTAATGACAGTAGTCTATCATGCTGAATACAATAGGATTTTGTTTTAGAGGTTTAAGCCCTGTGTTTAATTATTCCTAGTTGAAAGTTATGGGCCAGCAAGTTTAATTGTTACTTTTGATGAGTGCTACTAGGGAAGAAAGCCAAAACGCTAGGTGAGATTTGGTGACAGGGCACCTCTGCATGTGCAATTCCAATGAATACGACTGAATAAACTCTGGTCAAATTTAGCCAGAGTAAACTACTCCTGATGTCACTGTCTACTTGGGCGTTTAAGTGCAGTAATTTACTCTGCTCTCAGATAGTACCTGTGTCTGACAGGATGATCTGATGGCACTGTAAATGAGTCTACGCCAGCCAAATTGCCATGCATATGTAAACAGTGATGCTTTACTGTGCAGTAAATTAGTCTACTGTTCAGTAAAGCATATGTGTAGACATTCCCAGTGAAGCCAGCTCTACTATGAAGCAGCTCCAAGCTTTCCTAAAACTGTAGTAGATGCTGATGCCCCCTAAAGAGCTATCTACTAGGGATAACTAGTGGTACCTACAAACAAAAGGACTACCTCAGCTTTTAACTCCTTTCCTTCTCTATCATTTCACTTAACTGGAGTTGCTTTAATGCATCTTTCTTTTTTGTTTCAGAATGGGGTAAGTTCCTTCTTCCTACTGTCATTCCATTTAAAACTAAATGATAGTTTTAGAATGGTTTAATGGCTATTGTTAGGAGGAATAAAAGATTGCTGAGATTTCAGAACTTAAGGAATCTACATTTGTTTTGGGCTAATGGAAGGTGAGTTCAGGCTATTAGTAAGTCATAGTAGAGAAATATGGAATATTTAATGTACCAGTTTTTATATAATTGCTGTGCAGTAATTATTTTTAATAATGATGTTTTTTATGTTCTGATTGGTTGAAGAACATTATTAACCAATCAATATGAAGGGAGTTAAATACCTGAGAAATAAACCTACAAACATGAGTTGGTAATTGTGCACCCTCCTGAGCCCTGTTTTAGCTGACATGGTTCAACCTATGGGCCTTACAGACAAGTAGCAGGCATAGCCACTGGTTAAGTACATATTCAAGACTTGGCTAAGCCTCAGATACTTTTCTAAAAACTAAACAGTTGAAGCAGAGACTAATGGCAATGGTATTGTTTTATCTTTTCCTGTTCTTACTTTTTCTACTGAAATGAAAGTAAATTTGTGTTTGTTTAAATCATCCAATTGACGGACCTGGGAACTGAAATATTCAGTTTTGTCTGTAGAATTGCTAAAAATTTGGCAAGCTTCGCCACCACAACCTTCTTCTGTATTTCAGCTTCACATGGAAGAACAAGCATTAGATTCTTCTTCATGCCCCTTTAGTCTTTGCCTTACTGCTGTGTGTACCAAATGCTGTTTTTTTTTCAGATACAGAAATTAGCTCATGAAAAACTAGATCCAAAGCTCAATAAAACCAAGGCAAATCTTTTAATTGAATTCATTGAACATTAGATCTTGCAGTAAGGACTTGCTGCCACAAAATAATACCTGTTGTGGAATAATTACTTAGGGCCTTGTTACACATTAATTTTAGGTGACTGCAAGAGCTGCTTACCCTCTGGATTGACCACACATTAATACCTGAAAGTAGTTTTAAGCATATTTTAGGTGCCTTAAAATTACACTACTCCAGGACAGATTTATCTCTGCTCTGTGTTATCTAACTCATGTTCAATAATGTATGACCACTCCCCATTGATGAGTCACCCAAGTTGCAGTCTTCCTGCATCCCAAGATGCAGTGTTCCCTTCCCCACCATCCTGTTCTATGTGGACAAACTTTCCCCCCCCTGAACTCTGCTGCCCAGGAGATGGTTCTGGCAGCAAGCCAACTCCCTCTCCTGCCCCTGGGGGTGTGACCTTCTCACCTCCAGGGGTGCAACCTAGTGCAAACAGCCTTAAGAGCACATGCTAGCTAGTTAGGTTGCAGGGCATGGACAGGTCCAGGACTGATGTCTAGGAGGGTGGGAGGGAAACAAGATTGGGGGCCAAATTGAGTTTCCATGAGCTGGGGCTTTCTTCCCCATGAGCAGGGGCAACAGCTCCCCAAAAAGTGCCTCCCCTCACTGCTTCCACCTCCCAGACATCCCAGGAAGCACAATTAACATCTCCAATACCCCAATCCTAGATCCCAGTTTATTAAAACATGAGACCTTATTTAATGTAATTCCTCTTTATTTCTTTTTAAATCCTTTTCTTTACTTCTTTTATTTTATCTGTCAGTGATTGACTTCCTTCATTTCACCACCCTTCCCTCACTCCCATTTCCTTTCTACTTTCCATTTCATTACCCACCCTCATCCCATTAACTCTCTGTCTCCCAGCTTCATATTCCCACTCTCCTCCCCACCTTTCTCTCACACTCACGTATGTAGACCAGGGATAGAAGCCTGTCCTGGCTCACCAGCCCTGTAGTGACAACTCACAGCTGTAGCTACTAGTCAGGTCCCTGCTCGCTAGCCCTCTAGTAGCAACTTACAGCTGTACAGGTAGAATATAGTCAGAGAAGGTTTTTAGCGTTAAGGTGTGATTGCTCCAAACTGTAGCTAGCACTAACACAGATCAACATTTAAACAGTTCAAAGTGCAATGTGTAAGAAGGCCCAAACAGTTGCTACCAACCCGTGCACAATGTAAACTGATGAAAGGCTTCATATCTCATTAATTCCTATGTGAACTATCCAGTCATCAACTGGATAGTTGCCCTTTTGGAATGAAATGGAAACACTCTTTTTAAATGATAAGCATTTAAGTTCAGACAAAGTCTCTGGTATTTGAACCCATTTCCTATACAATTTTTATATTTTATATGGTTTGATGAGTTCCTTTTGAACACTGCAATAAGACTCAACAGAAGTTAAAACAACAACAGAAGGAAGACCCCTTCCCCCCCACCTCTTTGCAATCCTGCAGTTAACAAATTTATATGAACCAGTAATGTACATTCTAAATTATTCTGGAGAACTGAAAACACAAGGAAATGTCACTTGCTTATAAAAATGTGTTATGAAATACACTGAAGCCACTTTAAGAACTGCAGGAGGTATTCATGTCTTGCAATCACTACAATGATACTGAAAGTGTAAGAAGGCTATTAGAGAAAGAAACTGCTGGGTCCATTGCAAAGTGAAATGATGATATTATTATGTTGTGCTACTAGGGTAAGAATGAATCCAGCAAAACAGAAGGGAATTTTTAGTTCCTGTTTAACGGAAAAAATGAAACAAATTGTTCTGCAATTGTTTTCCATTTCTCCAAATGAGCAAACATGTTGCTTCATCCTGGAAAATTGAGTGAGTTTTAGGTTTAGCATTATCATTCTCTGAATAATAAAAGCAGAATAGTTACATTTATTGCTGTGTTTCTCTCTTACAGACATTTAAAACTACATTATGTACTTCAGAATATATTGGTAAGTTTCCTCTTGAAAATGATTGACTGGCATCTGCAGTTAAAAGCAAGTAGATAGATAATTAGATAAATTACAGAAGCCTTTTGGTTTTAATTGTGTAGTAGTAGGTAAAGCATTTATGGGGTTATCTTTCTTTTGTATTTTGATGTCATTCACTAGTTTGCTTTAACAATTGGAGAAGAATCAAAGTATGTTGTATGATCTAGTCTATAGTTTTAACAGGAATTAAAGATAAGAATGTTTATACTGGGTCAAACCATTTGCCCAGCACCCTGTTTCTAACTGCAACTAGTATTAGAAGCTTCAAGAAAAGGTGTAAAACCCCTCATAATAGACAATTATGGAATGAACTATTTAGGAGAAATGATATTTTAACCCTTTCCATCATTGGTTGGCTTCAACCTGGATGGTTTATATTTCATGTAGTCATTTGTCCTAAATATTGTAAATGTTGATTTTTCTCATTGGTCATATATTTCTAATCTTTTTCTGAAGCCTAAGTTCCTGGCCTCAGTGATATCTTGTGGAAGTCAGTTATGGCCATGCTAGGCATATAAGAGAATTCTTGTACACCATCCCTTATCAATATGTTCTTTATCTGTGCCATAGATATATTTTCGTAATGTTTAGAGTTTACTGTGGAGTGTATTTTCCATGACCTTCCAGTTGTAACATTGGCCACATTAGGGACTGGCTACCTGAGGAAATTTACCATGATAATTATACTGATGTTCTTAATCTTTTATAGTTACACTGATGTAATGCCTGATGTGGATATTCTTATACCGGAATGAATGCCATTTTCCTGCGTAGGTTATGTGGCTATTAATATAAATGCAAGTGTCTAAGGGCCAAATCATCCTTCCTCAAGACTTGGGTAAAACTCTGTTGGTGTTACTTGGACTCTTTCCTAGATATGTCTAAGGACCTAAATATTGGGCCATGCATGATGGATTTAAACCTTTGTTATTTTGTCTAGAATAATACATCAGTATAGAGGTAACTTTCTTGTCAGATAGCTTGGGTACTAGCAGAACTAAAATCCTAAATGACATATGGTACAGAATTGGAAGATTCAATGTGGCAGGAGTTTTATGCACACTTCAAAATAATGAAAAACACTTATTGGGAAAATGTCATGTACTTACAGCTCACTATACATGCTGCTTCTAATCTTATTTGTACAAGTATGGGCAAAGTCTACTAACGACACAGGTCATCATCTTTCTGTTAAACTATGGTATTGATCTCTACAAGTCAAGGCTGATGCGGTTCTGAATGGCTTTAATTACATGTATGCACAAAAATAATTGGCGGAGTAAGTAAGAGAGTTAGGAAAATTCTTTTTATAAAGAACATTTTTTCCCTTTTTCACATTTTAGTGGAAGGAAATTAGTAATGAGGATGGGACATTTACTGAAAAATGTAAGAAGTTGCCAAAAATCTTGACTACAAAGAACATTATTCAGGACATCTTTATTTTGTTTCAAATGCTCCTTTAAAGAGGAAAAGTTTTTTTTTATAATGTTGAGTTTCCTCAATAGAATTTGAAACTTTGTATTTTACATCATGTTTCTTCCATCAGTAGCAGATTGTTTACAATACCACAGTTCATTGTGGACTGCAAATTGATTTCCTTTGTCATGCTGTTGTTAATAAGATTATTTTTCAAAATAATATTATTTTTTTCAGTATTGACCTCTTGGAAAAGTGGAGAAATGCAAGATACACAGGCTAACAGCAAGATTTTTAGGGTAGTGACTTTCTGTGGTAAAGAATAAGAGGGCTTATTATTATTATTTTTGATATTCATGAAGACTTTATTTTGGCTTTCTTTTTTAGCTGCTCAGATCAGTTAAGGTATCTAGGAGTAAAGAGTACTGTTGCCTTTCTTGCATCTCTGAGCCAACAGTCACTTAAAAGGCAGGGTAGCAAAATCATTTTAAAGGAAATTGTATCTTTCAAATATTTCTCTGTGCCATAGTGCTTTCCCCATAATGAATGCATTCTAAAAATGCCAATTGTCTGGAAAACTCCTAGGCTGGCCAATGTGAAAAGGTCAAAAGTCTTGGAATTTAGTAATTCAAAATATCACATAGAAAAAGGCATGGTTTATACATTATATCATTATATCATTTACATTGACATGAAAATATATATGACATATAGGGTCATATTGACTGAGAAGAGATATCTATGTAGAAATAATATGTGTGTTGTGGCACAGCTGATCCTCTTCACTGGAAGAAACACACTTCCCTGCTTGTCCTGCTCCTGATGGTGCAGAACAAGTGGCAAAGTGATCTCTCCACTTTCCCCTGCCCATCCAGACCTGTGCCCGTGCTCACAGGAGTTGTGAAAGATGCACTATTTTTTAAAAAATGACAGTAGAAAGGGTGTGTGTAGAATGGGGGGAAGGGGGAGAGGGAGGGGAGTGGGGTGGGGGAGATGGTGATGCCACCCGTCTTTTATATTCTAGTCTAGAAGATCATTCTACCAGCAGGTGGTAGTGCTTTGGTTATATGATGCTATAGGCTAAGCTGGGTGCAAGCACTCTAATCCTCCTCTTGAAGCTGCGCTACTCTGAAGAAAAGAATGCAAAATAGCCAAAAAGATAGCACAAATTGGAAGCATGACCATGTATCCTTGTAATCAGAATTCTCCCTTAGGAGGTCCCAGGTTGTTATTTATTCAGTGCCCATTCAGTGTAAATGCATAAACAATTCTTGAGGGAGGGACCATGGCCAGTGACTCTCATCTCTCAGCTGAATGCCCTAACCACTCTCAACTGAGTGCTATGCTTTCACTGGTGCTCTCTTTTTGGTACCATTAATTTTAATTCTTTCTGAACAGAGACATGTCTTTAATGGGAGACATCAAGAGTGTACTGGTGGTTAAGGTGTTTTTCTGCTGGGGTGAGAGATGCCTGTGGAAAGAATTAAATTTGCATCTCCTACTTTTTAGGCAAGCATTCTAACTATTAGACTAAAAGATGAATGGCAGAACCATTACCATCTTGTCTTTAAGAAGTGTTTTAAAGACTACAGGTATGACTCCTTGTGTACTTTTAAATGGCTACAAGTATAGTTTGGGGTCTCAGTGTGTGTGTGTGTGTGTGTGTGTGTGTGTGTGTATGTATGTTTGTGTTTCACACTGTGAAACAATAGTTTCGTAGTTTCATAGTTGGTAGGGACCTGAGCAGATCGTCAAGTTCGACCTCCTGCCATGGCTGGAAAGAGTACTGGGGTCAAACGACCCCGGCAAGGTGTTCATCTAGTCTCCTTTTAAAGACCCCCAGGGTAGGAGGCAGCACCACTTCTCTTAGGAGTTGATTCCAGATCCTAGCCACCCTGACAGTAAAGTAACACCTCCTGATATCTAGCCTGAATCTACCCTCTGCCAGCTTGTGACCATTATTTCTAGTCACTCTTGGTAGTGCTCCAGTGCCTGCTAGTCCCCCCTGCCTAGTTTGTAACAGGCCACTAGATCCCCCCTCAGCCTTCTCTTGTGGAGGCTGAACAGATTCAGGTCCCTTAGTCTCTCCTCGTAGGGCCTGCCGTGCTGACTCTGATCATATGGGTGGCCCTCCTCTGGACCCTCTCAATGCTGTCCACATCCCTCCTGAAGTGCGGCGCCCAGAACTGGATGCAGTACTCCAACTGCAGCCTGACCAGTGTCACATAGAGGGGGAGGATCACCTCCTTGGACCTGCTTGAGATGCATCTGTGGATGCATGACAAGGTATGGTTGGCCTTCCTGACTGTGTCCCCATGCTGTCAGCCCATGTTCATTTTGGCATCAATAATGACTCCAAGATCCTTTTCTGCCTCTGCACTGACGAGAAGGGAGTTCCCCAGCCTGTAGGTATGCTGCTGGTTCTTCCTCCCCAGGTGCAGTACCTTGCACTTTTCAGTGTTGAAACCCATCCTGTTCTCATTTGCCCACCCCTGTAACCTGTCTAGGTCTGATTGCAGCCTATTTCTCCCTTCTAGTATGCCCACTTCTCCCCACACCTTAGTGTCGTCTGCAAATTTGAACAGGGTGCTTTTTACCCCCTTGTCCAAGTCGCTGATGAAGATGTTGAACAGTGCGGGCCCAAGGACCGAGCCCTGGGGGACCCCACTGCCCACATCCTTCCAGGTAGAAAATGACCTGTCTACCACCACTCTCTGGGTGCGGCCCTCCAACCAATTAGTGACCCATTTGACTGTGTAGGTGTTGATGCCACAGTTTCCTAGATTTTTTAATGAGAATGGGGTGAGAGACAGTGTCAAAGGCCTTCCTAAACTCCAGAAAGACTACATCCACTGCTACACCTGCATCTAAGGATTTTTTGACCTGGTCATAGAAGGCCACCAGGTTGGTCTGACAGGACCTGCCTCTAATGAACCCATGTTGGTTGCCCCTAAGCATAATCTCCCCTGCTAGCCCCTCATGGACATGTGCCAGGATAATTCTCTCAAAAAGCTTACCCTAGATCGAGGTAAGACAGACTGGCCTATAGTTTCCTGGGTCCTCCTTCCTCCCTTTTTTGAAAATGGGAACCACATTGGCCCTTTTCCAGTCCTCTGGCATCATACTAGAGCACTACAAGTGTTCATAAAGCCACGCCAGGGGTCCCGCAATGACCTCTGCTAATTCCGTCAGCACTCTGGGGTGGAGATTGTCAGGACCAGCTGATTTAAATACGTCCAGTCCCTCCAGAAGTTCCCTGACTTGGTCCTCACTGACCCTAGGCCTGGGTGCACCTCCCCTGGGTCCTAAAGGGATCCCAGTGCGGGTAGTGACCCAGTCCCTGCCCAGAAAAATGGAGGCAAAGAAATTGTTAAATAGGTTAGCTTTGCTGTCTGGTGCAATGACCAGATTTCCTAGCGTGTCTTGCAGAGGCCCCAGAATAAAATACTTTCTTTATTATAGAAATAGATGTGTCAAAAAGTTTGAAGGGTTTCCAGCTACATACCTTTATTTTGCCTAGTGAGATATTTCCAAGATAACTGTGCTTAGGAAAACAAGACTATCTTTAGATTAGATTATAGCATCATTCTGAAGTGATGTGAATTTTGGAAAAGGAGACATAAATAAAAATATAGGTTATTTAATCTAACTTTCAATGCTGTTCCATATTTACAGCTCAACAGGGCTTGAATTGATCAAAGGCAACCTGCAAAATTAACTAGCAGTCATAAATCATATAATATTCCAGGCAATTTTTCAGTAAAATAAAAATGATGGAACCCAAGTGGCTTGTTTGTAACATGAAATAGAGAGGAATCATGGTATTTTTAAAGTGAAAAATATAAACAGGAGTTTATCCTGCAGAAAACTTGAGGTTTTAGAAGAAGAAATAATAGGCTTCCTCATTAATAATCTCTAAGAGAAAGAAAAACAGCATTACTTAAGACAAAGAAGATATTATAAGTGGGTTTCTGTTATGTTTTATAAGTGTAAGACATTTTAAAGCAATTAGTTTGGATGGCTCTCATGTTAATGAATAATTCATGTTGCTAGGTATGACTAACAAGCATGGCCTGAAAAATATCTCAAAATGTCAGGTTAAAACCTAACTATATTTTAGAAGCAATATAGGTTTTGTATACCCATACCACCTCAACACTATTTATTCCATTTGTTCTTTTTTATTCATTGTCTTCAAACTGAAAAATTCACTCAGATATTTGTGGATTCTTGATTTTGAATCACTTTACTTAGAGGCCAAATATTATGGGGGTTGGGGGAAGGTTGTGGTAGATAACTAAATATAAAAGCAGGACTAGATAGGGGTACGTGTGCAAGATAAACCTACCTGTAAATAGGGCTGTACAAAGCTTCGGTCCCTGATTTGATTCGGCAGAGATTCGGTCCAATTTGGTGGCCAAATCTCTGAATCCAAATCGAATCAGAGGACCCTTTAATCACTCCGAATCGATTTGGAGAGATTGGGACAGATTCGGCAATTTGGATGTAGATAAAGCTTTAAATATTTTTTCTACATACCTCTAGGTAGCAGGGGCTCTGAACACTACAGTGCTGGGGTAGATGCAGTGCCCCCACAGAAGCACAGGGGGCTCTCCAGCATGCTCAGCAGCAGACCTGGAAGTGGACCAGAAGCACTTCCAGTCCACTTCCTGGTTCACCAGGGAGCATGCAGGGGGGGCCCTGCTACACTCCCCCCATCCAGTGACTGGTGCCTCCTGGGTTTGGGGGGCAGCACCCGGGGGGTTCCCCCTGCAGCCCATCACTGAGCTGGGGGGGGGGGAGGGGGCTTCCCAGCACACTCCCTGGCAGACCCAGAAGTGGACCAGAAGTACTTCTGGGTTTGCTGGAGAGCCCCCTGTGCTCCTGTGGGACACTTCATGCACCCCAGCACCACAGCAGTCATGAGCCATGCTGCTACTTTAAGGTATGGAGAAAAAACTTTTAAAGCTGTGCTTGTGTCCAAATAGCTAATTCACCGAATCAGATTCAGATTCAGATTTGTCTGAATCGAATCAGGGACAGAAATCTGAATCAACAAAATTGAATCACTGTCCCAGATTCTGGCTGAATCCGAATGTGAATCAAATAGGGCCCATTTCACACAGCTCTACCCGTAAACCCAAATCAAACTAAACCAAAGCAATACTTGGACCCTAGAATCATGTGGGATTAATGTCCTTAGCATGAATAACAATACCTTGCACAAATAACAGAAGCATTTTACAACTTTTAGTAAAAAATTGAGTAAAATAAGCATCATTTTTGGAAGGGGCAAAACAAGATGTGCTGCTGTAATAAGCATCTTAAGTTAGGGAGATCTCTGTAAATGGCTATGTAAAAGATAAAATTCTTAAAAATTAGGTATATGGCATTATGCATTTTCTGCTAGCAAACTGGAGAAGTAAATAATATTTTATCTCAATCCTTGAAAGTGCACACACTAAACAAAAGAGGTGAAACCTTGGCTTTATTGAAGTCTATGGAAAAGTTTAATTGATTTAATGATGCTGGATATTACTCTTACACCATGGAAAATATAAGAAGAAATTTAAACATTTGTAATGGTAGCTTGTAAGACTAGAAGATTTTCAGGGGTATAACAAAGGAGAGAATTTGTCTCATTGGCTTGAAATATTAGTTGCTTTTGCATCTAGCTGTGCCAAAGAATTTGTTTTATAGCAGATTAGGAAGCACCACTTAAAGGCCACATAGAACTTTTTAGTGACCCAAACACACATTTATTGTCTTGCAAACAATCATAAATTAAATCCTTAATTTGAGTGAGGCTTTCATTCATTATCTCTAGAAAGAAAATGATGAAATGTTTTTTATGGAAAGATCCTTTTTGGCTAGTTCATTAATTTTATAGCGCACACATGTTTGTGTATGTATTTCTGTCTCTGTCTCTGTTTCTCTCTCTCTCTCTCTCTCTCTCTCTCTCTCACAAACACACACAGACACACACACACACAAATACTATCTTCTGAAGTGTGATACATTTATGCACGCTGGGAATGGAAGTCTCACATGTTAAGCAACATTGTGATTTTGTGAATGAGGTTGATGAGAGGAGAATTTTAATGTGTTTCAGAAGTTCACCATATGAATATTTATAATTATGTAAAAGAAGTGATAAGAATAGAAAGCCTTGTTATATCACTGACAGCATGTTGTTTCTAGGTTGGTGTTACTGCATTGTCTTCAGTAGAATTATTCCTGATTTACACCAGTGTGAGATGACAATCAGGTCTTGTGTGCTTTCATTTGAATGCTATCTTCTTTCTTCATGGAGATTCAGCTCACAGACTTAGAGACTAAGAACAATTAAGTTACAACTGTATTTACCCGTTTATTTAGGACTTCAAATTTTAGATGACCATCCCACCCAATAGTTAGTTTCTAGACATGGAAAATGATAAATTTGTTATAATTTTCCACGTAGAGAATTTAGAAGGTTATCTTGAATTTATCCCATCCACAGCTTTGGTGGGGAAAGCAGCTGGGAGGGGAGAGGGGCCATACCCTTCCCTGCCCTTCTGTTCCTGTGCCTTGCCCCCAGCTCTCCATGTCTGTGCCTCCTCTGCTGCTGCCTGCCCCCTGCCACATGTCCTCTGCTCCCCTGTACCTGTGCCTGTGCCCATCTTTTGTGCTTGCCTCTCTGTACCTGTACCTGCTGTACACTCAGTGCTCCCTACTCCCCCTGCCACCTGCCCCCGACACTCCTCCCCCATGCCTGGGTCAACCCCTCTCCCCCTTCCTGCCCTCATCCCCTGCTCTCCCTTGTCATCTGTCCCCCACCTCTGTGCCCACCTTCCCACGCCCTGCACATCCCCGCTGCTTGCTTTCTGCTGCTCTGCTCTTCTTTGACTGCAGGCAGAGAGCAGCAGCAGTTCAGGGCCTGTCTGGGTTGTGGCTGGAGGGGCTGGGGCAAGAGCAGAAGGTAAGCAGTGGGGATTGGGGGCAGGCTGGTGGAGGCAGGCACTGGGCAGGGGGCAGGCTGCAGGCTGTTCAGTTTCCCCCCCAAGCCATACAGGTGGGTCTCCCCTCTGCTTTCCCCTTCCCCACAACTCTTTCGTGACCTGGGCCTCCTCCCCCACCGCATGGGCCACTGCCTTCTCCAAGCCAGCACTTGAATCTAAGATGAGGCTTTATTTTCCCCATGTTGTTTAGTGGTGGGGACTCATCTTGGATTTGAAAAAATACAGTTTTTACCATAGGATGTGTGCGCTTTCTTTTTTTGTGTGATTTCTTGTAAGAGAAAGGAAACAATGAATGAGGATGTCTATGCAACTATGCATAGTATTTTATTTTACATAAGTTTCTGTTCCAGGTAAACTTGATGAGAAGCCTAGAACTCAGAATGAAGCATAATATCTGTCAGTAAGGTGGGCTCTTAACTAGAAATCTAAATTTAATTTTAAAATTCAGAGAAGTTGTCACTATGTTCATAATGAAATGCAGGTAAGTTCATCAGAAATATCTAAAATGAGAAAAAGGAGGCTTTAAAAATCCTTTAGTTAAATGTAAAAGTCTAAGAAATCTAATACAAAATGAATTTGTGTTATAATTAAAGAGTCATGTATCTAATTAACTGTTGTCTAAAATCCTTTTGTTCCTGTATCTCTAGTGTCAGAGACCATATATAAAATGTGCATTACCAATTACAAATTGGACTCAGAAGACAGCCTGCATTCGCTTCTAAGGAGATGCATTGAGGCATTCCAGTCAGGCATCTATGGTAAACTTAGTTAACTGGTATAATAGGGACTACTTGATTGTGATCTAGATACCAAATAGCATTGGAACCAAAATGATAAATAATTAACATATTTATGTAACCTCTTGAGTATTTACATAGTGAGAGATCATTTGTAAATAGGGTCTTTTAAAGAATGTGTACCTGTGGCTGAATTTGTAACATTCACAGAAGGGGTCCTATCACTTTCCAGGCACACATCATTTATTTGGTTAATATAGTATTTTACCAAACTACTGGGGATAGAAAGAAAATGGAAAAAGTAAGCAAAGCCATCAAATCCTGTGCTGCAGCTTTGAACTTTAGTACAGTGCAGTAGATTAAGTAGTTTAGTGAAGGAAAGATGAGCTGCAAGGCATTCTGTAGTTTTGAGTGGACACATTAAATAGGTATCTGCCAATTTTTTTAATGGTCTTGATTTTTAAATGTAATTCCTTGAATCTTGATTCCCATTCCCCATATTCTCTAGCACTTGAACTTCTAGGTTTCTCTTATATTCTCACTTGGCTCAGGTCTGTATCTCATCCAGATCTTGGTTTTTTTCTCAAGTTTTTTGTTGGTAGCAGTTGTCTCTTTCATCTAACTATGCTTGTTACCAGAATTCCTGTATGAGGTAGAGAGAAGGCACAAGGAATGAAAATTCTAGCTCCATCGAAGTGAATGGGGATTTTACCTTTGACCTTAGGATCATTTCTTACCTTTTTCTTTCTTTTGGTGCTATAAGCAAGGACAAAACAAGGGTAGTGCTGCTGCTGAGCTAGTGTGCTAGCCTTGCTTAAACAGTCAAGATATTTTCCAAAGGTGGTAAAGCAGCTGCTTTTTTCTACATTCCCTAGAGCTTTGATTGGCGCATGACTTAAATCAGGAACTGTATTCTAGGAGAATACAGCACTGCCCACCCCTTTCATGTCCCATTCCCATTCTGGTGGCTACATCACAACCAAAATCTGAATGGGATGGTTACTATTATTATTACACGATTATTTATGGCAGTGCCCAGAGCATGCGTTCATGACTGAGTCCCTGTTGTACAAACACATGAAGTCACAAGGTGGGATTCAGACTTAGTTAAAGTTAATCAGAGCTTAGTTGTTGATTTTTAACCCTCAACTGTTCTCATGAAACCGTATCCATTGTTGTTCTCATGGGGTAACTTGTTACCTCGCAATTCAACATTGTTGGTCTCATGGAGTAACTTGTTATCCCACCCACATGAACAAAATGGAACTAGTGACAACAGTATAAATGTACCAACAACTATTTATTAAACATACAGATTGTTTGAAAGAGTATTTATGATGATTTGAGCCCAATCTATTATTTAACTGGAGCTCTGAACAAAATGTAAACTTTTTTTAGAATTTCGAAATGTGTATGGACAATTTGCTAAGTCTGCAGTTCCCACAGTTTTCAAACTAACAATTACTTCCAAAAACATTTCCTAACTGTTTTAACTAAATAGTGTATTCCTCACAAAGCAGCAGTGATGTACTGGGGTGCACACAAGCAAATTGTTTACTATCTTTGCATCATTTCTGGGTTTTGCGGTCATCTGTCCTTGGACAAAAAACACAACATTCATTCATACTTGCAGAAGGTTCTACTGGGGTGAGTTGTGGCAATTTGTAATTTAGGGCAGTCACACCAGACTTGAAGGACTTAGACAAATTATGTGTATCTATCATTCTTTGTTTTATTTGTCCATCAATCAACTGTTCTCCATCTTATTAAATGTGATCTTTACTTCCAGTTTGCAATGGCAGCCACATCTTGCATATTGAAAAATAGTGTCATTGGCCACCTGTTGTTTTTCCATCTGCAGGTGGTCATACGGACTAAGTAGTCAAGGTTGTCCACCCTACCCTTGTTTTTATCATAGTCATGAATGATGTCAGCTTTCTTTGCTCTCCACCCACTGACAGGTCATGGTGCATGTTTGACAGCAACAGCACAACTTTGGACTTCTTTGAAACATAGGAAACTAGGGTGAGTTCCCCATCAAAAGCAAAAATGGATGAAAGAGTTTCCCTTCTTTGATTTACCTGCATGTTGTTTGGGATATCGGCCTTGTTTTTCCAAATTATACTCACATAGGTCAAGTCCTGCTGTAGCAGTCCTTATGCTAGGTCAGTACTTGTGAATAAATTGTCACCCACAATATTCCTTCCTGTCTTGTACCAGGGATGAATCAGTTTTTCAATGACCTGGGTACCAAGATTACCTTGGCGTGGAGCTTCTGCTTGCTTGCCCAGGTAGATGTTTCCAGGCAGGGGGAATGATGTTGCTGCATCACAGCACCACCACATTTTCAAGCCATATTTGTCAGGCTTGCTGGGAATATACTGTCTGAAGGGTCAGTGACCTCTGAATGTAAAGAGCTGCCCATCAACCATCAGATTTATTCATAGAATATACCATTTCCTGAGCCGCTCCACAAATTGTGTCCAAATATCTCTGAAAGCATCAAGCTTGTCCACAGTTCTCCTTTCCTCATGTGTCAGTTTGTTGTCAAATCTCAGGTAGTTGGTGATTTGATGGAATCATTTTAAAATCATGGTGGCACGGAAGCAAGGACACCCAGTGTGTTACTCCCACAACTCCTGCAGTGTGTCATGACCATCGTGGTATAGACCACTCAGCAGTAGGAGGTCAATATAGGCATTCAGCTGTTTTATCCAGCCTTTGCCACTCCTTTCTATTTTCAGGATGGCTATCATTCCGCTCCTGAATCATCTTTCTGTCTCTCTGTTTCACTTATGATAACAGTCAGGATATCTTGTGAGAGAAACAGGTGGAATGTTTCCACCACTGTCTTTATTACTTTCTCTTGTTGGCCCAGCACTTTCATGGACTATGTCCTTGGCTGTTCTTGGATGATGTATTAGCTGTGGACTTTTTCCCCACACTGTGCGATTCCTTCCTCTAAAGGTGTCATCATCTGCAATGTTTTTTGGGGGTGGTGGCAGTGGTTCTGCTCCACATCCTGCTGTAGCTCTCTTCAGTTTTCCATGGTGGTCCCAGGCTGATTCTCTTCCATTTTCCACTGGAAGTGTTGGCATCACTTCTGCTTGTGGCACCAACTCCTCCTCATCTGAGCTGGATGAAGCTTCTGTAGACACATGGTCTTCTTCCTCTGAACAATCTCTCATGTCTGGAACAAAGTCAGCATTCTCACTGCCTTGGGATAAGATTTCATCAGTGGATGTGTCACTGCCATCCCCAATTTCCTGTACAAGACAGACTTCAGCACTGAATATGTGCTGCCTTCTCATCCCGGACTGCAGAAAAAAAAGAAAACATTTATTACTGCTGAATGCATATAAATAATAATCAAAGACAAGCCTGTCCACCTATGCTGTCACAGAAGCAATTCCACCCTGCCCTATGGCAGTGCAGGTAGCACCCTCTCCTCTTGGGCACAGAAGCCAGAGACCAGCATCCACCTTTTGCAGGCAAACCAAATGTGGGGGGGATGCTATTTGGAAACCACACATGCAGGGGCTTATTGAGAGCAGGTAAAAGGGGCATGAGGGGTGTCAAGCCCTTACCGTTGAAGGGGACTCCATAGTGTATGCTGTATTGCACTATGATGTTCTTCTATTTCTTCTCTGCTGTCCCTTTGCTCCTCATCCTCACTTCCAACAAAGGCAGGGCAAACTAACTGGTATGTTATGAAAGGGGCAGGGGAGGCAGAGTTTTGCCATGAGAAAAGAGAGCAGAGGTGGATTTGGGTGTGACAAAGGGTTTGTTTTGGTGTTTTTTTTGGCAAAGGGCAAGGTGTTTTGCTAACTTTCCAGCCTGTGAACAAAGTGGTTAGCAAAAGGGACTACCACGTCTGCTTAAAAAGCAAAGTGGAGGATGGCCATCCATTAGTTACCATGGATGCCAGAAATGGACATGAATGAAGTGTGAATGAATGCTGACCTTTCAGATGCATCCACCCAAAGTGGCCAAACAGGTCTAGGCCTATCATGTATACAGAAATTGGGGTAACGAGTTGGGGTAATTGTATTGGGCTAACAATGCATTAACATAGCTTTGGGGTAAATTGTTACTTCATATAGAAAAACACATTCACGCTTGAGGTAACATGTTACTCTAGGCAGTTTTTCATCCACAGAGAGCAAACCATTCATGTAAGCTGGCTGTTCTTTGGGGATACTGTGCACTGTGGTGCCAGTGACAATGTCCTAAAAAGATTGTTTTTTTAGAATTAATTGACTTTAGGATACTGCACAAAATATGAGTCTGGGGTAGAAAATTACCCCCTGGGAACCTATGAAGGTTAATAATAGGGTGTATTTCACCCACAATTTCTATGCCATAAAACTAAATTTAGGTAGATATTCCCCACCTCTTTTGTGTCAGTTTGTCACATACTGCAATACTAGGTTTCAAAACGTCTGTACTTTCATTTCCTATTTAACAGACGTGAATGAAAAAACCCTACCTTAGCACCTCTTTCTTCCTTCTCTCTTTATTATTATTATTTTGTTTGTAATTGGCTGGCATTATACTTAGATTATACAGAACCCTCCAAAAAGAAATGGTTTATATTTTGAGCATCATGCAATCTAAAGCAAGCTTTTCTGAAACTCCTCAAGCTTGTAAACCTAGGGATATTAATGAAAGTAAATGCAGAAATCTGTAGGAGCAAAAATTAAAAAAAAAGCTGCTGTTGTCTTTACTTCCACATGTTAATGATTCTCTCTCTCTCTCTCTCTCTCTCTCCCCTTCTCCCCCCCAACCCTTTCTCTCCTCCATTTATATCCCTGTTCCTTTCCACTGGCTCTCCATCATATCACACAACTGAATCTTTAAATATAAATATGCAAACTGGCAGCTTTCAGGTTTATTTTTCATTGTGATCCTGATGGGAGAATATCAGAATTTGTGCAAGTTTACCCATGAGCCTAGTTATTCTTTATCCTACTGAAGCTGTAATTTGGGTATAGGATATATAGAGTATATCCTTAGAGGGTGGCCGATTTCAGTAAACTGCATTTTCATATTTTTAATTCATGTATCATACAGGTAGGGAAGTTTAGGACTTGAAAATCCTTTTTTTCTATGTTTTGAGGATAGCCTGGAGCTTATTGTCTTATTTGCATAAAATATTTGTATAAAATACTGTGTTTACCCAGAGGTGGAATTGCACAACTGGGCTCTCAGGGCAACAGTGATACAATACATGGGGCAGCGATAACTTCTGATTATTGTTCTGCTGTGGGCATGATTGTGTGCTGTGGCATCAGCAATATTTTTCCACCCCTCCCTCCACCCAAGTTGGAGCCTGAGTCAGCTGCCCCACCTTAGTTACTTTATTGTGTTTATCAATCCTGAATTATTCTTTATTTAAATGAAAACAAAAGAAGAATGGTAATTTCTGCAGAAATGGCCCACATCCTGAGGTCTTTGATCATCTCTTTCTCAGGATTTCACTCTGTAATATGTAATGCTTTAGATCAGGGGTGTCAGTCTCATCTGGTCCTATTGGCTGGGTGAGGGATGCTGTGCTGGATTGGGATGGACCACCCCCTCCCCACCCCCCCATGCTACCAGCAGCATCTGTAATTTTGGGTCCAGTCCACACACAGCATGTGCCCTCCCTGCTTCAGGGTTTGTGCTGTATACAATGCGTGGGCTGGATCCAGCAATGGACATGGCACAGGGCATTGGTCTGGGCAAGGGCCGCATGCAGCACCTGTACTGGACCAGCCTTGTAACTGTCCCTGGGGCCAGTTTAGATTGGGCTTCAGGCTGTCTGCACATACCAGAGACACTAGAAAGAGCCAGTCTGATGGGGCACTGCATGCAGCTCATGCCTTGGACAAACTTCCCTGTGCTATGTGCCCCATTGGGTCCAGCCTGCATACCCCATGCAGTGTGCACCCAGGGCTGGTACGTCCTGCATGTGGTTTGAGAGGCTGGATTGGTTGTGTGTGCTGCATGCAGAACAAGGGGCCATCATGCATTGTGTACTGCATGAAGTGTCCTGCCGAACTAGTTCTGTGCTCTGGCATGGCTGGATCTGGACTAGTGCTGGTATGGCATGGTTCCTGCATGCAGTGCACCCTCTAAACCAATTTGCTGTGCTGCATGTGTTTGCAGGTCCAGCTGGTGTGCCAGACTCAGGGCACGGTGTGATGGCTGGCACATACCCAATGTAGCATGAAGGCTTGGTCCAGAGAGCCAGGACCTGGATCATTTGGCTCCATAGGCCAGATTTGGCCCATGGCCAGTATGTTTGACTTCCCTGCTTTAGATGATAAGCATAGAACTTTTCATTTTATTTTATAATCTTATAGTAACATTAAAAAGATAAATCCAGCATTATTTGTATGTGGGATTGATTGAATGAAAATTTATGATGAATTTCTACAAGCTACTTTAAATTTAAAATTCTGGGAAGAAGTAGTAGCTGCAACTTAATTCTTAGTTTTGCTACTACTTTTTTGTAACTATTCCCATTTTACATTATATATTGTGATGTGGAACTAAAATGACTAAATTAAAACGCTCTATCAGTTTAATTTAGCTGGAATCAGGCAGATGAGCCTTTACTTCAGTGTTGATCTCTGGCTCTGCACTGTCCCTTGGACTAAGAATTTGGAGGGGTTCACTGGTACCACAGGGACCCGATATGTTAATCAAATGGAGCAGGTGAAATCTTTCTGGTAAGCATATGTCCATCAACAGGCAATGCAGTAGAGATGGTCAAATTAAATGATATTCTGGTTAGATTATAAACTATAGCTTTTGGGATAGAATGGGGCAGTGATATGCAACAAGAAGGAAGAGTTAGAGCCAAAAGTGGTGGGGGAAAATATTATTTGGGGGGCTGAGCCCCACCAGCCCTCTGCCCCTGCCACCCACAGGGCTGTTGCGGGGCTGGCGTGCACTGGTGCTTTCCGTGGTGGCAGAGGAGTGGCTGCATGCCATTGGCATTGGGTGCTGTGGGACAGCGGCACCATGGTGCTGCTGCTGTAGCTGGCTGCCACAAAAAGTTTTTTTTTGAAGGGGGGGGGGTTAAGCCCCCTTACCCATGGCTTTCAGCCGCCTATTGACAGAGATTTTAGGGGATGGGTCAGTAGGCAAAAATCCAAGAGAATCAAATAGGCAAAATATAAGATTCACTGAAGAAAGGATATAGAAAAATATTGATAAAAATTTAGCACGGAACATTAGATATACAGATAAAAATCTAGAAATTAAGCATTAATGTTATATAAGAGAATTAATTTGTTAGGTTTGTAGTTCCATTGTTGTTTGTGTAGCCTTGAGTTCTCAATGCAGCCACTTGGTCACAATAGTGCTGAGGAAGTCTTTGTGTTACTAGAGATAGGGCCCCATGTGTTCCACAATTCTGAGGTACTGAGGTTACCACCTAATCTCTCTCACTACAGAATTGTATTCTATAGTGGAAGCTTTCATTTTAAAACAATTATATTTCTGGCCTTCATGGTTTGGAGGGTAAGTCAGTGACCTTGAAAATGTGATGCAAGTATGAACTGAAACGCTAATATCTGCATGAGTCTATCAAAAGCCTTGAAACAACTCTGAGAAAAGAGAGAATTAGCCCATGCATTTTAGTAGGATGTCAAAACTAATATCTAATAATGATAGTTTAAATGTCAACATTGTTAACCATTCCACCGCTGACCTTATCAACAGAAGCATTCAGCTATGCTTATAGAAATCCCCAAATGTCTCGTTTACTTTTCAGGTTTCTAAACGCCTACCTATTTCCTATTTAGCAGGTAAAATCATGAACACCAAATACTTTTACAGAGCAATTAAATTCCTTTAGTATAAAAACCTGTGGCACGCAGAAAATGTAGGGTTAGAGTAAAATACACTTAATTTAATAATAAAAAATAATACAAGGGTACCTATACTGCTTCTATTATTCATGTTCTTATCCGATGTAATAAGGTTCTCCATTGTTGAGTGTATCTGCAATTCCTGCAGTATTTTTGGTCTTCTGCATAAACAAAAGGAGCTAGCTGGCAGATGGAATTTGGATCCTTTCTCTGTTGAAGTTAAAAGGCAAACTAGAAGGTAAGACAAGAAGGTACTATCTCAGGATGAATTCAGCAAAAGCCAAAGTTATTCAGAGCAAACTAGCAAAAATTGTCCAAGAAAATTTCCCTGGAAAAGTGGGTGTGAAAGGGAACCTCTTTTTCCAGCTGCCAGGGGTTGAAAGCACCAACAATGTAGTCAACCATGGGAGGAGCACAAGGCAAAGCAACTATTAGATACTGCAAGTGCCAAAAGGAATTTCAAGGATTTTTTTTCTATTGACTACAGCTCCTAGATATAGATATTCTTGAGATGTACAGAAGAGCTCCTGTGCAGCTGGGTTAAGTTGTTCCTCAGTGTCTGTTATGGTGGGAGAGAAAGCAGGAGAGGGTTGTCTTGTCAGGTCAGGCGGAAAGCAAGCCTACTTTTATGTATCACATTTTTTATTGTAACACTCTTATTTTCTTATGTTCTTTACTTGAACATTTAATACATTGACTCTTCTCTCATCTGGGCTGGATTTATGTCACAGAAGTGCCAGAAATAAAATGATTTTAAGCCCCATGAGGGGTTTTTTTTTAATAAGGAGAATTTGGTTAGGGTCAGTGTTCAGGCTGAACAGTTCATCAGTTGGTAATTGCACTCATTACTACAGCAGCCAGCTTTATATTGGAGCTTGATTAATAACAATATGCACCTCAGTAACATTTTCCATTAAGTGGCACTAATTACACTGTAACTGCTGTTCAACAACCAAGCAAGTGTATCTACAATGCCATTTTATGTAGCTAGATTTTCTTAAAAGGTAACTTTAGTGCTGTCTTAGAATAAAGTAACTAGTAGGGCTTTGAGTGACTTAGTGAGATAATTTAAAGTCTGCAATGATTCAAGAGACCCAATCCGTTATGCTGGAAATTGACTAATTAAAAAATGACAGTTAAGCAGTCAAGTTGATTTTAGGGATGGGGAAAGAGGAATAATAATAGTCATAATGACCAATATTGCCAAGGCCTCCTAAATCAGGATACGAACACCAAGATATGTGCGTGCCATTCATAAGACTTTCCAAAAGCATCCTCTCTTCTGAGAGATGGTGCTCTTGTCTTCAAATTTTGGCCAGACTGGTGTGTACTCAAAAAACTGGGAGTTCAGAGATTTTTCATGGGTGCATAAAATGAGATTATTTTCTTTCAAAAGGTGTTAAACTCCCCTCATGTTTTAAAGCTAAAATACTACTACATTGAGATTGTGTTTCTAGATCTGCCCTACTATCACTCACTGCTTTTAAATACTTTTTCTTTTGAACCACTCTTAGTTTCATTAGGGAAATGTATGCCTAGTATTGGGAACATATTAGATTGCCAGTGATTCCTATAAGGATTACGTTGAAGTTTCTTTTTACTGCCTTCCTCACTAACAGATTTCTGGGCTCTTCCTGGGATTGGGAAAAAGAAAAGATGATGAGGTAAGGGTTCTTAAAGGCCTTTATAAGCTCTAGAGAGTAAATCTTCATGATGATCCATGAAGCAGGATTGTTTTTCTATATCACGCATGCTGAAAATGCTATACCATGTATGTTGAAAATGAAGAAGCGACTGAGGGGCTTGCTCCTAGCCATAACAATAGCTTCAAGGTTAAAATCTAGGAGTTTCTTCCTCCAGACCTGTGTTCAAGATATATAGCTCCATTTTAACTTTGTCAGAACAGCATTCTAAAATTCCAAGTCAATATCTATTTATCTATCTATATATATATAGGCACACTTACACTCATGTACGTGTACGCACCTACACAAAGTATTCTTTTTATCTTCTTATCTATAACTCTTCACTTCTCAGTTCTCTTCAGGAAACAGAAAAAAAAAATCATGTGAAAAGCTAACAAACAGAAACTCAACCTGCAGCCAAATAGCCTCATACCAAACCAACATGAGTTTCCATCCCATTCTTTGTAGGTTGACTTATCCTGAATTTTCAACACAGAACCAGACTGTAGCATTTGGGAAGTGCTTCAGTGTCTCAGGAAATGGACAAACAACTTAAACTATTCCAAGGATGTCACTGATTAGAAACTGTTTGACAAATGGCCTGGTCTAGAAGTATCTGTAGGTGCCAAGGGTTCTAAAGAGAACAGTCCCCTTTTAGACATTACAGTTCTGTCAAATGGCCTTCAGGGGGTGCAGAGAATACCCAACCCAGAATGCTTCCCAGTGGTGAGTGCCATAGAGTTTCCCCAATATTCCCCGAGCAGGGAAGATCCTGATTAGCTGAATGGCAAAGGAGAGAAGGAAAAAGCTGTCAGTTGTCTGCAACTGAAGTTTTCTGATCTCCCTTCTCACTGTGCTGAGTTCACTAAAGATCATTCCTGCACTTTAGAAACTCTGCATGGTGGTTCAATGACTGGTCATTTCCATGTGCATGTGTGTAGGAAGAAGGACTGCCTGTACCCCTGGTTTTGGGTTCCTGTGAGCTGGGTGCTATGGGGCCATCAGACCTTTTCTGGCTGTTAAAGAGCACTTTCTCCAAAGATGCTCATCAGTATACTTCAATTCCTGGTAATGTCCAGAGTTTGATGAATCACAGGAAAATTTGGCTGTGAAGGAGTGGCCAGTTCATTCTGGAGGCTACGTGGACCCCTGGACCCCCTTCCCGGGGGCTGAGTACTGCAGGGGGTTACCCAAGATTTCTGGCCCAGACTACTGACCTTAAGAAGACTTTCTCCAAGGGTGTCCAGGTGGGAAGGAGCCTTGACTCTTGCTTATGGGTTCTGAGGGAGCTGTGTTTCTGTGGGCTCTACAAAGTCTTCACCACTTTTAAACAACTTTTCCTTGCAAGCAGCTTATCAATTTCATTCCATTTGTGGCAACTGACCAGGCTTTGAGGCATCCCAAGTTGACTTTGGATGGGGGTAGCAGGGTGATCAGCTGGGCAGAGGGAGTGCTCTTGTTTCTGGGTTCCTGGAGTGCTTGCTATTCTGTTTAAAAGCTGCAAGGACTTTGGGCAGGGCCCTGGGAATGCAGAAGTAAGGGTGCCCCTCTTGTCATTAGCTCCTTGATATGAGGATAACAGTTTTCTAGCAAATAGGGGAGTCATTGGTGACTCTGGAGATGGCTTAGGAGGCCAACTGGAGATCTGCTTGTTTAGCTCTGAAGCATCCTCTGCCATAAGGTCTTCATTGATTCAGTGCTGGAGGAATTCTCTAGGACAAAGGCAGTACTAGAGGAAGGGGAAGACATGGACTCCCAGGAAGGTGGAAGCTGGAAGCTTGTGATGTCCAGAAGCAAGCAGAAGTCTTCATCTCTACCTGCAGTGGTTTGCTTCAAGAACAGATATGGAGTGCTAGCAACAGAGTAGAAGGAGCACATTCCATTGGTGGAGGAGGACAGGCCAGGCCTCCCTGGTTGGAAGGATTGAGACCACTGCCACCAAGAAGAAGTGGTGAGTTCTGGTGGTTCCAGACTCCCTTTTGAGGGGGATGGAGGCATCCATCTGCAAGCCTAGGCTGTTGTCTTGGGTGGTCTGCTGCTTGCCTAGAGCCCATATCTGAGACATCATGGAAGAATTACTGGGACTCATCTCACTCTGACTACTATCCCATGCTGCCCATCCATGTGGGTACCATCCTGCAGATCAATGCATGGTTGTGCAGATGGTATCACAAGCAGGGCTTTGGCTTCTTTGACTATGGGATGTTGTTCCAAAAAGGATTGGTAGGAAGAGATGGGATCCCACTGATGAAGAGCAGTTTCACAGACAGACATGCTAACCTAGAGAGGAGGACTTTTAAACTAGGTTCACTGGGGGATGGAGACCAATGCCCTGAGGTAGGTGTGGAAGTGGGTGACCTGGAAGAAGCAGAAGTAGGAGTGGGAAGACAAGGGAGGTGTTCTCATTCTTCCTGAGAAAGTAGGGCAATTGGCTAGTTACCTCAGGTGCCTGTACATGAATGCATGGAGCCTGATAAACAAGCAGGAAGAATTGGAAATCTTCACACAGGCATAGAATTATGATATTATTGGAATAATATAGACTTGGTGGGATAGCTCACATGATTGGAGCACTGTCATGGATGGGTATAAGCTGTTCAGGAAAGGCAGGGGAGAAGAGGAGGAGGAGTTGTGCTTTCTGTAAAAGAGCTGTATAATTGATCAGAACTCCAGTATGAAACTGGAGATAGGCCTGTTGAAAGTCTGTAGGTTGGGGTCAGAGGGATAAGCAACAAGGGTGATGTCACGCTGTGTGTCTGCTAGAGACCACCAGCCCAGGAGGATGAGGTGCATGAGGCTTTGTTCAAACAGATAGCAGAAATTTCCCGATCAGAAGCCCTGGTTCTCACAGGGTGCTTCAATCATTCTGACATCTGCTGGGAGAGTAATACAGCAGTGCACAGGAAATCCAGGAAGGTTTTGGAGAGGGCTGGGGACAACTTCCTAGTGAAAATGCTAGAGAGGCCAACTAGGGGCTGTGCTCTTTTTGACCTGCTGTTCACAAACAGGGAAGAATTGGTGCAGAATGTAGTAGTGGATGGCAACTTGGCCAGCAGCAACCACAAGATGATTGAATTCATGACCCTGAGAAAAGGAAGGATGGAGAGCAGCAGAGTTAAGGACCCTGGACTTCAGAAAAGACTTTGACTCATTCGGGGAATTGATGGGCAAGATCCTCTGGGAGGCCAGTCTGAGGGGGAAAGGAGTCCAGGAGAGCTTGTATTTTAAAAAAAACCTCACTGAAGCCTCAGGAACAAACCATCTCAGAGAGCAGGAAGATTCGCAAGTATGGCAGAAGACCAGCCTGGTTTAGCAGGGATCTCTTCATAAGCTAAAATCAAAAAAGGAAGCTTATAAGAAGTGGAAACTTGTACAAACAAGTAGGGAGGAGTATATGAGTGTTGCACAGGTATGCAGGGATGAAATCAGGAAGGCCAAAGTGCAGTTAGAGTGGCAGCCAGCAAGGGACATGAAGAGTAACAAGAAGGGTTTTCTACAAGTATGTCAGCAACAAGAGGAAGCTTGGGGAAAGTATGGGTTCTTTACTAAATGAGGGAAGCAACCTAGTGATCATGGGCAACTGGTGCCATCTGAGTTGGGGGGGCATATGCCCCCCCAGTAACCAGTCAGTGCCGGGAGGGGGGTTCCTCCTGCGGCCAATCTCACTTACCTGAAAGTGGCCATGGAGCTCCTGGAAGTGGCCACAGCCACTTCTGGGAGTGCCACAGCTGCTTCATCCAGCACTTTGTTCCAGCCGGCACCAGCAGGGCGGGTACCAGTGCTCCTGCCTGCCCCCTCCACCCGTCACCTAAGTGTAGACCATGGCCTGACAAGGGCTTCACCAGCGCTCTCAGGGGGTGAACATGCACCCCCATGCACCTCCTGTATATCACCACTGCTGGTGACAGAAGATGCAGAAAAGGCTGAAGTACTCAATACCTTTTTCACCTCAGTCTTCACAGGCAAGGTCAGCTCCCATACTACTGAACCTGACATCACAGTTTGGGGAGGAAGTAAGCAGCCAACAGTGGCAAAAGAACAGGTTAGGGATTATTTAGAAAAGCTGGATGTACACAAGTCCATGGGGCCAGATGGGCTGCACCCAAGAGTGCTGAGGGAATTGCCAATGTGATTGCAGAGCCACTGGCCATCATCTTTGAAAATTCATGGTGATTAGGAGAGGTCCCGGTGATGGGAAAATGGCAAACATAATGCCCATCTTTAAAAAAAAGGAAGAAGGAGGATCCAGGGAGCTACAGACCTCAATCCCTGGAAAAATGATGGTGCAGGTCCTCAAGGAATCCATTTCTAAGCACCTGGAGGAGAAAAAGGTGATTAGGAACAGTCAGTATGGGTTCATCAAGAGCAAGTCATGCCTGACCTATCTGATTGCCTTCTATGATGAAATGACTGGCTCTGTGGATATGAGGAAACCAGTAGATATAATATATCTTGACTTTAGCAAGGCTTTTGATATGGTCTCCCAATAACATTCTTGCAAGCAAGCCAAGGAAGTATGGGTTGGTTGAATGGACTGTAAGGTGGATAGAAAAGTTTAAAAGGTGAAGAGACACTGGGCAGTGTCCCTCATCCCCCACAGCATCCCAAGAACCCAGAAGCAGCAGTATGCCCCCTATGTACTTGACCACCCCCCTACTCAAATCAGATTGGAACACCATGGAATGGGTCACATGCAAGTAATATAGCTTGGGGCAGTAGAATTCTGGTTGCATACCATAGTAGCCAGTTGCTGTGCAGGATTTGGAGGGGTGAGAAGCTGTGCAGCCTTTAACTGACACTAGTCATGGAAGTTGGATGTTTTCACATAACACAACTGGTTCAAGGAAGACTGTTTCAAAATAATAAATAATTATCCAGGAATACTTTTGAAATGTTTCAGGGGGTTTAAACCTTTTTAAATTGACTTGTAGGTTGGATGCCTGCAGTTTAAATCACATTTAAAATGGTTGAAGTGTTATATCTGTCCATTCCCACTGTCACACCAAACCAAAGTAAAAAATAAATGACTTTCTTCACCCAATTCAGGTCAGGAGTTATAAGTCAGTATTAGGCCTAGATATACTCTCTCTTACACAGTCTCCTTTAGTCTTATCCAGTTTTCTCCTTAGCAATTATAAGAAGAAATGGGCATCTTTACATGTGCTCCAGGGCGGGGGGATGCTTTACTTAGAGCGCTCACAGTGTCTCGTGTATTCAGTGTCTTGTGCTTCAAAATGGCATTGGGGTGCTTTAAGGCATGTTTGGTGACCTTTAGTTAAAGTGTTCCCATTTTGAAGCATGGGGATGCTGAGTACAGGTGACACCGAGGCTGCAGAAGCATGCTAATTAGCATACTTTAGCAGAGTCAATTAATCAAATCTTTTCCGACACATTCTAATTAGAATTAGAACATGCCAGTGCAGGCATTGGGCATATGTATAGGTTCCCAATGCTTTTATCTTCAAAGAACAGTTATGATTACCATCACTTTATTTATATTCCATTACAAGAAAAGAACATTAAAGAGTTATTCATTTGTTGATAAACAACTGGATATTCTTCTCAGTAGAAAAATAATTTAAGTATCTAAGCAGTAGAAGTGGTCTATATGTTATCATTTTGGATACTGATCATCGTGTCTAAAAAGGAGATGCTGGTGCTGGAGTATTCTAGAGAAAGTTGGATAGAGGGATGGTGATTGTTGAATTTCTGATGGAACTCAATCAGAGATTGCAGGTTTTCAGTCCAAATTATGAAGATGTCACCGATATATCTTAAGTATAGCAAGGGTTTGATGGTGCAGTTCTTGAGGAAGTCTTCTTCCAGGTGGCTCATAAAAAGGTTGGCATGCTGTGGGGCCATTTTAGTGCCCATAGCTGTTCCCATCATCTGGAGGAAGTGTTGATTATTAAAAGTAAAATTGTTGTGTGTGAGGATGAAGTGTATAAGTTCAGTAATACCCCACAACAGAGCCATCAGCATCCCAGGATCTTACAGCTGCACCTCCAGAAATGTAATATACCTCATCCAGTGCACCAAATGCCCTGATGGAAAATATATAGGAGAGACCAGACAACAACTGCGCACCAGAATGAACGCACACCAGAAATCCATCAAAGACAGAAATATTCAATTACCAGTGGGGGCACATTTCTCACAGGAGGGCCACTCTCTCTTCAATCTCTTAGTCCTGATCCTCAAGGGAAACTTACACAACAATTCCCAGAGACGAGCCTATGAACTCCATTTCATCAACCTCCTGGATACTAGAGATCATGGACTAAATATAGATATTGGATTTTTGACACATTATAATCTGCCTGGCAACTGACTCCCCAGCCCAGCCGCTGGCTTCTTTACTTTTCATTCCATCCAGGAAGAGCACACACCAACTGCTGAAACTTCCTTAGCCTGACGAAGGGTTTTTGAACTCGAAAGCTTGCTTAATAACTATTCTCCAGCTATTTGGGTTGGTCTAATAAAAGATATCAAATTCACCCAAGGAACCTTGTCTGCCTATGTCCTTAGACCAACACGGCTAAAACCTACACCTCTGAACCAAAACTGGAACACTTCCCACACAAATAGAGAGTCAGAAGACCTGACACCAACTTGTCTGGAGGGGCAATATCACATGTTGAAAGGAACCTTTTTAATCACCTTTGACCACATCCTCAGAAGCATACTGTATTCAAAATTCTTGTTAACATAGTTGCTAAGGATCTCGCTGAATGTGACCACTTCTATGTTAAATATGTAAACATCATTTTAATTTTGAAAAAAAAATGTGTTTTCCTTTGATTTTTAGTATTTGTAGGTTTTGAGAAATAGGGTATTTTTGTTTTTCTTTTTTTGGTATTTTTTAGGTCAGGCCTCCCTTTGTTGTATTATATTATGTCTGTTTTAATCTGTCAGTCATATCTTCAGATACATTATAATGTAACATGACACTGATCTGACTGACATAGCCCAACATGATGTTTGTTACTGGAAAAGATTACCTAGGGCACCTCAAAAACAGCATTTTCTGAAGATCCTGGTTTCCTAGAAGTGAAGTAGCTGCTTTCCCAGTGTTTACAGCACTGATATTGATGGATGAAATTATCTAGTCTTAATAGTGTTCATGACATATAGTAGGAATGGTAATGGTTTAAATGGGATTAAAAATATTTCTAGCATAGGCAAGCATACTATGATAGCACATGTAAGAAAGTTACCACATCATGTATTCTTTTAATTTATGTACTGTTTAAAATATTTTAAATGTGAATTTTAACTTTGTTTCTTCTCTCCAAAGATGTCACAATTAATATTGCCTTCATTTTATATTTAAATAATGCAATAATTATTGTATATTTCTTCACAGTATTTACATTTCAAATTTATTGCATTAATGAACACTGTGATTCATTCAGCATTCCTAGGTCTTTTTAAAATTAGAAGGCAAGTGTAGTCTGACTTGTACCGTAATCTGGTATTCAAAATGTAGTTCATACAAACTTACTGTATGGTGATATAATTGCTCGCCTATTCTACTTCACTGAAGGTAATAGAACAGCTCTGAGTGTATAGACATGCTGATCTAGACTGGAGAAACTTTGGGTCAATATGGAGATATTCACAAATAGAAAGATTGTTTCAAAGCCTGTGGAGTCTATGGTGGCCTCTCCATTAACTTCAGTGAATTTGGGATCATACCCTAATACTTGAGAAATTACGTGAATGTTTCCTAATATTCTATTAGTAAAACAATAAAAAACATCTTAACTAATAATCAGACCTGCAAATATTTACTACATAGTGTAATACTCTTAATAGTAGCATATGCAGCCATAAACTACTCAGAGGGTAAAACTGCTCAGAGAGTGGGTCTACACGTTCAGTAATACGCTTTTGCTAATGCGCATTAAATTTGGTACCTTTAATGTAAGATACTAAATAAATGCACATTAGTCTTCCCTATTGCACAGTAGCAAAAGTACATCCTTTTAAAATAATCCTTAATGTGCAGTAGCCTTTTTTTTACTGCACATTAGCATATAAACATGTTGTTTTACATCAGGTTTTAATGCATAGTAAAATAGACTACTGCACAGTAAAGTGCACATGTAGATGTGCCCACTGTGGCAATCATTACATCTAGTAGGCTTGATTCTTTAAGTAGGATTCACTTGATATCATTCAGATCAATAGTATTTTTTTCCAAATGAGTTGAATGAGAGTTGAATTAAGCAGTGTAGCAGTTTGGGACCCAAAATAGAATTGCAAAATACTGAGTCCATTCAGCTTTATTTTTCATGTAAGAAGTTGAAATGCTTCAATATTTTGCACATTTGATCAGTATCTTGCTAAATTGGGTCTATCATTTGCCAATATATTAAGTACCATTGAATAGCCAGTCTGGATTTATTTTACCCAGTAGCTATGGTAGCAGTAGGAAAAGCATGTGAATCATTTGGAACATCTGGACTGTTGACATTATTATATGTTCAAAACCTGTAGCAGTTGTAGGATTTTCACATTAGTGCCACTTCAGTTGCTGTCTGTTCTGGCAAAGGTTTAATATAGCTAGACTACTTTCCTCCTGGTTTTTTTTTAGTCCAGTGCTTCAATTGGCAAAAATGGGACTGGGTTCTTCATGGACTGTTTTCCACAGGATCCTGTTTCATTGATTTGTGAGCAATTGCATATTTTATTTAGAAAATCTCAGTTAGTTTTTCTTGTAGTAATGATACCTTTTGGCAGCCTTTGAATCTGTGGCAGTGGAATGGGTTGCCGTAAGAGAAGAGTTTAGGGCTACAGAGCTCTCTCTTATCATTAGTGTTTTGCATTCTCAGTTTTTATTTAAAAAAGAAATTCAGGAATTTTTGGGGTTTATGTTTGAAACATAAAAATGGGGATGAAAGTGGGGTAAAAGGAAGAAAAAGGAAAAAAATGGTTTAAATTAGGGAAAAATTGGCGGTGAGGGAGGGAGGGAGTAAGACTGGGACTAGGGGAGGAGCATTGTGCAGCCTGTCAGCTCCTCCTGGGGCTGCAGCCAGAAGCCAAGCAGGGGGGAGCTGTCAGTGGGTGCAGGGCATGGGGTGGGGAGGCATGGCTCTTGTTGCTATGTGCCCCCTGAGAGGGCTGTGGGCTGGAGGACTGTGCCAGGCTTTTCCCGGGGAGTGTGTGCCTTTGAATCTGTGTGTGGGATGAGAGCAGGCTACAGCCCACACCGAGCACCAGGAAGAGCCTGGTGTTGCCACTGGCCCCAGGCTCTTCTTGGTGCTCCAGGCGGGTGGCAGGCTGCTCTTGCTGCAGCCTGCTGCCACTGCAGGCTGGGGCTGGTGGTGGCACTTGGGTCTTCCTGGTGCTTGAGGCAGGTGGCAATACCAGGAGGGTGGGGGGACCTGACCCCAACCCCGGCACTGGCACCTCCCACCCCACCCAGAGTCAGAGCTGGGAGCCCCGTGGCCCTGGGCAGCAGCTTCAGCCCTGTGGGCCCATGCTGAGAGCCCGGGTTCAGCCCCCTGCCACTGGGAGCGGGGCTGGGCTCTCCCACATGCCCCCCTGGTGGGTCTTGGGGTTCCCAGCTCCCAGCACCCAGGGTAGGGCTGCAGCTGGAGCCACCGGGGTGCAGGTGGGACTCACCCATCCCAAGAGTGATTCCCATGGCCCATCCTGCCCAACTTGGGTTCAGAGCCAGGAGCCCTGTGCCCCCAGGCAGTGGTTCTATTCCTGTGGGTCCATGCCAAGTGGCCGGGTACAGTGCCCACTGCAGGGAGTGGGACTGAGCTCTCCCGCCTGCTCCCCCCAGTGGGGCTCGGGGTTCACAGCTCCCAGCGCCTGGGAAGGGCTGGAGCTGCCAGGGTGCAGGTGGGACCCACCTGCCCTGGGAGTGATTCCTGCAGCCTGTCCCAGCCTGCCTGGGGTCAGAGTCGGGAGCTCCATGCCCCCCAGGAAGGGTCTCCAGCCAATCTCCCCCAGGCCCCATGTGGCCACTGCCACTCCGTCTTCCCCCACTCTGCATGCAGCTGCTGCCACCACCCTCCTCCTCCCCCGCGTCCAGCTGGAAACCTGTGCCTTAGATAACCAGCACAGTGGCACTTTTAGCTTATTGGCACCACCTGCTTTTTCAGTTCAAATCCCTGTTAACTTGCACTCATGCTGTTAACTGGGGATTTTAACTGAAAAAAACATGTGTAAATCAGTAAAAACCGAATGACTTAAAAAAAAATTCAGGGAATTTATAGTGCAGTGCTGCTGGTCTACTTCTGGATCTGCTCTTGAGTGCATTGGGGATCCCCCTGTGCTTGTGTGGGACACTCTGTGTGCCCCAGCATTGCACTACGCATGAGCCCCTGCTACCTAGAGGTATATAGAAAAAACATTTAAACCTGTGTGTATGGCCAAATTGCTAAATCTTTCCAAATCTCTCTGTATTGATTCGGAGGGTTCTGTTTCAATTCGGAGAGATAAAGGGTCCTCTGATTTGATTCAGAGATTCGGCCACTGAATCAGGCCAAATCTCCACTGAATCAGGCCAAATCTCCACTGAATCGGATCAGGGACTGAAGCTTTGCATAGCCTTAATGAGAGTACTTTTTGTTCAGATAGGTAAATTAATGTTCAAAGATGCTAAATGATTTGCCCAAAGTGGCACTCTGGTGTCCTGATCCTTGACTGCTTTCCCAGTTTGTCATTCCTTCCTTTCTTTGTTTCATCTTGAGTTCTCATTGGCTCAGGACAGTGAAGAGTACTATGAGAGTATTTTTATGTGACTTATAGTATCCCACAGCAAGAAAATATCAAGATTCATAATAACTCTTGCAACCTGATTTTTTTACGGTGTTAAAGATCTGTTGATGGTGCCACAGATTAGCACATTAGGAATAATTTTTAAACAGTATGCTCCATTGCAAATTCCTGAATTCAATTTAAACTCCTGCCTTTTCTGGTAGCTTTTTGTTTCACCGCTAAAACAACAGAGTATTGCAGGACAGCCCTTCATTGTCTGGCCTATTGTGTTGAAGAATGAGAGAGTGAGAGTCTTGATTACTTTACAAATAAATCTGGTTAACTGTTATATTAATTAAAATGCGTGGTTTTGAGGCTATTCTGAACTATTTATATGTGATTTAATTCATATCAGCGGCTAATTTGTATTTAATGCAAACTAATGGGTTTTATGTAAATGGAGCATGTGGCAGTCTATTTAAAAAACAAATTATCTGTAGTTTCATTTCAGTTATTTTAATTAAATTTAGTGTGTGTGTGCAGTGGGGGAGGGGGTTAAGAATATGTTATATATGAAGTGTTGATGATTAAATCCAATTTAAATCTATGGAATAAGAAACAAGTGCTTTTAGCAGAAACTCAGATTCATTTTCTAAAGTTTGTTTATGATAAAAGATATGCTATAACAAGAGACTAGGGTATATTCCTGGAAGGTTATAGACCAGTCAGTTCAAAGTGATTCTCTGAATGATGTAGAATAATGCTGTGAAGATTAATTAGTTAATATTTGTAAAATGCTTTCAAAATTATGAGCCAATTACATTCAAGAGGTACCTGAACAGAACTCAATTGGAATAAAACTTGCAGCTGCTTATGTGATTGGATTTGACCCTAAAAATGCTAAGTAAGTATAAAGTATTATTATATAACTATTGAATCCTACCAGGTAAATGATGGCCGTACTGGATGTCTTAACATCAGGTGGGAGATTATTTCAAGATGTTTAGGACAAAAGTAAATCTGGCATTTCCTATCTCTGATTTAGCAGTTTTGAATCCTGAAGTATCAGATCACTATCTGAGGTCCTATTTACTTGGTTTTCCTGAACTTGACTGAATGAATGGATTCATTATATTTCACTGCTGGGTGGAAATTTGGCTCACAGCTTTAGTTCAACTCCTTCAATTCTTACCTACTTCTGACCATCTGACAGATTTTGCAACAGCGATGTTGACATAGATGAAAATCTACTCCAGCTTTGCTTTTACTAGGCTTCAATAGGATATGTTTGCTCAACTATTTGTGCTGATATATACTACCCTTTATGAACTCAGGCTGGAATATTTTTTTCAAGAGCTTGACCTTGATATCCATCAACAACTGTAGCATAACCACATCAGCCTCTATAGGAAGTGTCAGTCAACTGCTAAACTTAATTAATGTTCCAGTGTCATCAGGGATGGAAATAGCAACTCAAAACAATTGTTTGCTAATGTTAATCCTGGTTGCATTGATTGTCTGACAGTTTCTCTAATTTCAGAGGTTGCCATGGGAGTTTTTGCTTTTTCCCCCCTCCTGTTGCAGATGCTGTGATTTTTGTTTGTTTTTCAATTCTCACAGGACCAGGGTAACTTTTATAGCAATCCATACTTAATAGAAAGTTTTAACATTGTTAAACCATTTTTAATACCTTTAGAAACTAAGGATAATCTTGTAAAATGATCAAATCCAGTTGGACAGGGAATTTACATTTTAAGCAGCTTATTCAGCTATGTTATAAGTGTCAACCCTATCGTTTTAACTCAGGGTTCAGTAGCCAGATGTGTAGCATGAAGCTCCCCTCAGCACTGGAGCCAGAGCAGGGAGTTGTCATGTGTTCCGTGTGGCTGCCCACAGGGCCAGAAATTTTGTAGTGAACACCAACGAGGACTCTCTCTGGCAATATACCATTATATAATCGTGTATTTATATTCAGCACCCCCTCACCAATTTATTTCTTATGTATATCCAACAGCATGTTAGTGATAGAGACTCTAGTTCAGCAAAGCACGTAAATATATGGTTAAGTCCATGTCTGTTCAACAAGCACCTATTGACATGGGGTGTAATACACATGCTTTGTTGAATGAGCATGATGTAAACATATGACTAAAATTTAGCAAGTGTTAATATGTTTTGCTGAATCAGGGCCTGGGTGCTTGCATATGAGACATGAGCTATATGAAATAGCTACAAATGCACTGAAATACAGGTAACCTGCCTGTTGGTAGAGTTATTTACAAAAACCACTATTAATTTTCTACCTTTCAGATGTTAGCAGGAACCTTGCTCTACCCACCAAGGGTGAAGTTATTTAAACATTATACCAGAATAATTGCACAGATGACTTGACTGATAAATAATGCAAAGTTACTTAGGTGCTACTCCTGAGATCTCTGATAATGGCACCTCCTCCCCTAGTAAAAACCCAGCAAATAAACAAAAGCATTAAAGCAATCAAAATCATAGTTCTTGGAGGTTGCTCTAAGTTCCTTCACTGACTTTTGCAACTTTTTTCAGATGCATGCTAGTTTCCACTATATACGATACCACACAGACTTTGTATAGGACTCACTGAGATTTAAATTTCATTAAAAAATATAAAGCACTGTATGCTATTCCAGCTCCTCATACAGGAAGACATTTTAGGAATAGAGGAGGTATTTTTTTTAATCTAATAACATATCTTGGACTAGTGGTGTGTGTTGGAGTCTACCTTTTAGCTTAGAGATATTTCCTTGATTGATTCTGTTCTTATCTCTCTGACCATTGCTCACTCGCCTCTGTCAGTCTTGTGAGTTTTATTTTTTTAATCGGTTGAGAGATTGGATTGGGTATATCACAAAAAAGCCAAAAAGCCTGATCCATGGGTCTCAAATTGATGCTAGACCCAAATGTTTATTTTGGATGACAGGATTTGTTGACTTCACATGTTATTTCATATTCTTGCCAACCATACTGAGTTGTACTCTGTCTACAGTTAGATTTGGATTATTTTCTGCTGTCTATGCTATCTCACTTCCAGGCTGATATTTAGTCATGGATGAGCAGCAACTTCTTTTTTCAGATTATGTGGATTGTGATATTATCAGAGTTTGTCAACACAGTAGGGCAAATTCTTACCTGCTGTAACGTTATGGAGGTCAACGGAGTTACATTCAGTATGAATTTGCCCCCTAATCCTCAAAGCATTCTTTGTCTAATCTGTCCTGGATTCTAGTTCCTTGGAAAGTTGACTATAAGGTTTAGTTAATTTTTATTTGCAGGATTCTGTGGCTCTTGTGAATCCATATGGCTAGACTTTATGTATTACTTATTTTCATGCATTTTACATGTGAACCAGTTCACCAAATATATGCTTACAGCTCCCTTGAATTTTAGCTTGCTTAGTTTGTTTACATAAAGTCACATATGCTTTTAACAATATGATTGGCTAATAATATATAGCATATGTGGTATGAGACAACATGGATTTGGCTGAATCTTTAGCATCAATCTCTACATATATGTATCAAACAAATTATCCATTTTAGGAAAAGAAAAACTACAGTCCTTTCTAGTGATATATGCAAGGGTATTTATAGGAACCCATGTACTTTTTCTATGTAGTCTTCTATATGAACCTTAGTTCAGTCATACTAAAGACATCCAGGTTATGTGATAAAGTTTTTGGAGACAAGGTATTGTATAAGGAATTTGGTTTGACAAAGAATTTTGTTGTTATTAATTGTAAAGTACATAGTCCCCTCTTTATGAGATGAATCACATGCATTTTGGACTCAACTGTTTAGGAAACATTAATTGAAAGCAAATAAACCAAAGTGGTAACATCTTTTCACATATTTAGCCATCTCTAACGTGAGGCATATGTGATGAATATGCATTGATATTAATGATTATTAGAAAAACTGGCAGGTAGAAAGCTGGAAAAATGTTGCTTAATCTCTTTAAGGAATTATTTATGCCATGGTTCAATTTAAGTAGAGTATTTTATTCTGTGGCACTTTTAAATTGTCCTAGCCCTGACATTTTCTTTTTCTTTATTCAGCTTTATCAATATTTTGTTTAAGAAAATTATTAGATTTCCTTAGACCTTTATATAAGAATGACAGTTAAAGGAACTCTTATTGTGAGTAACTACTGTTCTGGTACACTGGAGCCAAATCAATTAAAAATATCTTAAAATGAGCTGAATTGCAAGTCAAATGATAATATATATAACATAAAATATGTTTTAGAATGCTATTTTCAGTACCTAATCTATATTGATGATGGTAACACCATTCATGCAGTGTGTAAATGAAATAAAGAAGGATCTAAAGAAGGATAGAAGTAACTGTTACCCTTCATTTTAAGTGCCCATTAACTAATGATAAAATACTGTAGAACATTTATGGAAATGTGAAATCCACATGAATAACAAATGGATTAGTTCTGATCTGTGCTATTAGAATGAAGACTAAATTAATTCTCTGCAACATAGGGACCCTTAAAAAGTAACCAGGAAAATTTAACAGTGCTTCTGTTTTTCCAGCTATGAAAAAATTAAAAATTCAGCAATATTTTACTTTCTTACTATAGTTACTTTCCAAAAATAAAAGGAAATAAATGTAGAAACTAGTAAAAGAAGCATGCTTCCCAGCAGTCCTTGTTATGCAGTGGGAATGTTTTTTCTACCACACCCTTTTGGGGATCCCGGTTGTTTCATGGAACATGATGAGTAGTAGTGGTGATTTCTTTATTTTCACTATCTCCCCTAGAGAACACAGAATGAGTAGACCTGTGATTGCTTTGGCACAAGACCACAAGTGTTGCTAATGTTTTCATGGATCATCCCCTCAGACAAGCAGCATTAACTGCAAGTCATGAAAGAGCTTTATGACACTGTGCAGTTCCCATCTGACTGGGATGCTATAAAAACTACTTAGGATGCCCACAGCACATCCTCAAAGAATGTGGTGGTTGCCTTGAAGAACAGACAGAAAGGCTTAGACTTATGTAATGACTCTCCCATTCTAAGGGAATTTAGTTGGCAGTTGAGTTTGAGAACTGATGGCTGCAGCAAGACTGGCTACTGGGTAAGCATAAGGTATTATTACATTATTTATCATCATTATCATTGTTATCTGAGCTATCATTGAGGACAGTGCTCACTAGGAGAAATATCATTATATGTTGTCAGAGACATGCTTATCACTTGAGGGCATGGTTCATGACTCCTGTTACTAATCCCCTACTCCCTCAGAGGAAAATTATAATGCAGTACATCTAGTGAGGAGATCGTTCACCTTTGGCATCCTGGAAATGAGATTCAGGTGACAAGATAGATTGGTTGGCATATTGCTGCACAGGCCTGAAAAGATACAAGGATTAATCTTGGCATATTATATTTTATATAACACAGCTATGAAATGTGGATCAGATCAACTTTAAGGGCCAGATGAATAATCAGATTCACATAATCATGTTGATCCCTAACCTAAAAGGCTTTCCCAGCTGATCCACAGGCTTACATTCACGTCAGTGGTTACAAATTTATTTTTCAGCCCACAGCAAAATCAAAAAACAGAAATGTGAATGACATTTTTGCAGAAGTGAACTAACTGCACCTTAAAAAAAATTGACTGGACTGAGTCTGAACATATACCACTTGGGATTCACAGGCAAACTATTTACATTTATTTTAAATATTACCTGCCCACTAGGTCACGGGTAGATAGTTGAGCTGATAGCTCTGTGTCTGTATGTTGGCAAACTAGGTGAAAGGCACCACACAAACTCATATGCACCCATGTTTATTAAATGGATGCAAAAACAGAAAGCATATTTTGTAGATGTAATTTTTTCAGATGTTAATTTCAAAGCTACTTTACTGGTATAAAGGTAATACTATTTTTGCATTTTCTTCTTCAAATTTACTGAGTAATTAATGATTTCAATTAAAGAAATGCACCATTTAAATCTTTAAATATTCAGCAAACTCTTCCTATTGTTTCTACAACAAAGGATACAGTAATGATTTATTTCTGAAACAAAGAAGAACAAAATGCAGAGGTTCTCTTCTATACGACTCAAAAGCATCTCTTTTTCTGTGTAGGTTTTATCCACACTATTTACAATGGAAATGTAATTTTTTGGGTGTATAAATGGTTTGCATTGAGAATTAGGTAGAAAACAGAGTGGATGGTAATGATTTTCATGCCAAAACAAAAGAAAGGAAATTCTTTCTTGTCCCTTGTATAAGGCATGTACATACTCCATCCCTTACAGCGGTTTTGTGTTAATGCAAGTTGTATTGCATTTTTGTTTTTAATTAAGAGATATTGGATCAAAGAGCGCTTCTTTGTATACACAAAATGGTGAAACATGATGTAATTACAGTTTTCAATGGGATTCAGTTTGGATCACATATTAGTACACACATTTTCATTCACTGAGAAGGATAGAGGTAATCACTCTTCCTGCTCTTTTCCTTCAGTTTGCGTACTTATCCGTTAGTGACATTGTCTAAACTTTCTGTCCTTTCTGTTGAAATGCAAACCAAATTGATATTTCAACCATATGCAAATTTTTCAACTGATGAATACTTTTTGATCAGAAGGAAGTTGTATGTTAATTACAATATAATAGAGCCAGAAAGTGACAGGTAGATATAAGGGAGGAAAGAAACAATGAGAAAAGAAGCTTCAGAGAAATCTTTTACCACTTGCATGTGTGATGGACTATGGGTTTTATTATATCTCCCTCTGTCAACTGTGTTCATGTTTCTATAACGTGGTGTGTGTCAGGTTACCCCATTAGCCTATACACAGGGAATGAAAGGCCTGGGCTGGCTATGTGCAGGGTGAGACAAGATGGACCTCTAGTAGCAATGGAGTCTTGAATAGCTCTGTTGACATATTAACAAAGGTGAGATATCCAACACTCAGTAGGCTGGAGAGAAGCTGAATGGAGAGGGGAATATGAACAACAGCTAGTCAGCTCCTGGTGAGGGAAGTCTAGATTCTGAGACCAGAAAAGTAGCTTTGAGGGGTGCAAGGCCTGGAGAGACTGGAAAAAAGACAACAGAACAATCTTTGGGGGTGATTTGGGGGTTTATGGACTGGACTGGGGATAGACAAACTGTGTAACCCTTTGAAGTGGGGCAAAGAACCTCTGGCTGCATGGTTTTTGCCCCAGTAAATTGAAGGGGAGATGTTTGTTTGCTGCTTGAAACTTTGGGTTGTAATAGATTTCCTCAGCAAGAAATAAAATCCTTTTCTCAGGAGTGAACATAGATGGTAGTTTGTTGAATTAGGGTTGCAGAGAACCAGTAAAAGTAAAGTCAAAAGGCCAGGATCCCAAAGTGTGAAGGAGCCTAGGTTTCCTCCCTGCTTCTGAAGTCATGGCTCTGCTGGCTTTGGGGGACACTCTTAGGGTACGTGCAGAACCTAAGATTGACCTAACTAGGGATAGGCCAGTTGAAGTGCTGATATGTACAGATGTTCAGGATCAGGCCAAAAATAGCTCAGCTGCTTGCCCCAGGCCCAGGGCTTTGTTTTTCTTATGCCTCCCCCCAACTTGGACCAGGCTATTCTTAGCCCTCTGACCCCACCAACTTGGGAAGGATAACCCTCCCCTCTGTGGACCCGCCAGCCCCCCATATCCCACCAAACTGTCCCGCAGACCAACTGGTCCCCCTAATTCAGCTTGACCCTCCCCGATCCCACCTTACTTAGATTGTATTTCTGGTGTGGCTCCCAGCACCAGCAAATGTCTGCACAAGTAGGACCTGATCTAAAATCATGCAGCTTAAAGCAAGCCACATGATCGTAGATTGGGTCCTAGGAATGTCTTCATGTACCATTAGAGACCATTAGAGAAGTTGTCCTGAGCAAGCACCCCTTTGGAAGGCGCTATATGTGGCAGCAATGCTTTTTTGAGGCAAAATTGCATAATTAGTGCATGCGACTTTGACTAGGATGTTTTTTTCCGCAATGATACTATCTTAAGCAGACTCAGACTCCTTAGGTCCCTTCCAGTCCTACTTTTTAAAGTCTATAATTCCATACCTAAAGAACACTGTCTGATCATACATGATAAGTAGTATACATATGAATGTCATTTACAGCATTTGTTACCTAGTATTATCATACTCCTTACCTAAATCTGACATTTAAATGCTAGTACCTAAATCCGAGCAATAAGCTAGATCCAAAGTTTCCAAAATAGAGGCAACACCATTCCAGTATTCCAGTCTGATATAAAAGAAATGTCACTCTTATCTTTATTTAAACATGATTAACCTTCTTAATTTAATCATTAGCTTATATCGAAAAAGAACCAAATATGCTCATTAGTTGTGTAGAGAGACAAAGTAGAATCAATTTATACATTAAATTAAAGGGTAGAGCCTCTAGGTATTCTAACTAAAGATAAAGTAGTAACCTGTTAAATGCAAAGCCTTATTGATAGAGAATGGCAATTCCCCCTAACAGAGACATTCTTTTAACAGATTTTCATTTAAGATGGTGTCATTACCTCATAGAGCAACATTTAACCTAGTGTAGTAAAAATAGCCTTTAATCAGTATTGGCTGTGTACTGTATAAATAGCAGATATGGACTGTATATGCCTTTTAAAAGGTACTCACCATTTATTTATTAAGCTTTATAAAAGTCTGTTCCAAAATGTTTATAATTCTAATGAAAAATAGCTCTGAACTAATCTTATCTAAGGCAGCCTGATATGATAGGATCCCAAGAGGTGGAGGTCCAGGTGGAGTTTGTATGGGTGTAGGGGGAAATTTTGAGGACTGTGGAAAAAGAGGATGTGTTTTGGGGAACCAAATCATTAAATTGGATTAGGACAAGATTCACCAAGGGACTTAGGCATAGGAACACTGGGTAGAAAATTCATAACTATTAGCATGGTAAGCAAGGGGCACCCAAACAAACCAAAAGGAAATCCTGCATCACTTCAGGATTTGGGCCGTCATTGGGAACCTATGTGCCTAATCCATGGTTCAAAAACTAGTATCTATTGCAATCCTAAATCCTAGTTGGATGCCCAATATCCATATACAGTACAACGCAAACAGTGAGGTAGGCACCTACATCACATGAGACAGAAAGCACATTTGGCAACTGCTTGAGCCAACCAGTAAGAAATGATGGAAGGGAGTAGGGCTTAGCTTTGGAAAGCTTTAAATATGGGCAAATGGGACACCTACGTCACTTTAGAATATGAACTGTGAACTGTCACCTGGAGTTAGGTGCTTAAGCAAGGGCAGTGTTTTCTCATGAAAAACCAAAAAGAGAGAGAGCAAGACCTTCCCTTTCTTATTCAATAGCACACCATAGTAGGACACTCACTTGGGAGACTTGTTTTCAAACCCTGACAAGGTATCTTCAAAAAGAAATGTTGAGAGAGACCCATTTCAGAATACCCAATATCTTATGACATAGAACCCATATAGTTCAAGTCTGTACTATAGTTCAGACCAAGCAGGGATCTATCCAAAAGTATGTCTCTTCCTTTATGTGTGGCACCTTTGCCTCTGGGCTGTTGGACATAATGGGGATATGTACTCATGTACCTGTGCACAGACACTTGCACTGCACAAAATCTTGTCGGATGTGGCCTAACCTGGTAGCTGTGTTCTGAGATTATCTACTGCATTGGAACCTGTATGTGAGATAGGTAAGGGAGTCATGGATTTCCAATTCTGCTAGGGTCAGCAGCATTGAAGCTTTGGATATTTGGGAAGAAACCTAAGGACCTGTGGAGGTAGATGCCAACTGAGCACCATTTTTAGGATAACCATGGTAGCTAAATGTAAGACTTAAGTGCCTAAATTGGCAGATAGCTGCCTAAATTCCTTGTGGATTTAGCCCAAAGTGAATAAACATGGCACATTTATGTGCAATATTTAAAGTCTGTAGATATATGTAAAAGATAAATCATTCATTTTTCGTTTTTAAAATATAAAATATTAAAGAGCAATTTGGTTGTCATAGATTCATTGATTTAAGAGTTATTATTCTACTATCTTGTCAGAATATTTTAAATTAATTAATGAAAAATGAACAAAAGATATAACTAGTGTTATAACGATATATTAGAGATACAGGGATTAATTTGGGAATTAACAAACATACCTGGATAATTATCTTGTCAAAAGCTAAATTGGGGAGGATGTCTTTTACATTTATACTTCAATTGCACTAAACAAACATTTTTGTTAACTTCAAGGAATTAATTCCTTCCATCCGCCCAATCTATATTCCAATTTTTTTTAATTTTATTTTAGACATAGAGCATATTCAAATGGTTCAACATAATTATCTCTCTTTAATTCCTTGCATTTCATTCTTCAGTCCTGTTTTTTCTTCCAACTTTCTGTAATTCTCACCTTTTTATTATGCATCTTCTCCTAAGAATGAAATATCTCCTAAGATCTTGAAGATTCTTACCATGTTTCAGAAAGAATTAGGGAAATTGATTCTAGCCACAGAGATCTCTTACACTACTGCATGTAATGGAATGACATATTAAGGTTGACAAATGTTAACACAAAGAGCAGTAGAACATTATTTTAAGTATTAAGTTACATTGCAATAAGATTTTGCCCCTCCCTGATTGAATGCATTTTGAATTGAAAGGACAAAGACAGAGAAAACTATGCAGAATGCTCCAGTTTGACCCCTCATTCTTTCAGCCTCACTCTGGACACTCATCAAAATTTCATGTGGAGCCTCAAAAGTCATGTGGAGTTCACAAAATCAAATTACCTCTCAAATTACCCTTTTGCCCATCTAAATGCTTTCCTCTCCCTTCAGAAAACTGTCCTCTAAAACTGTACCACTTGCCTGATCAGGTTTCCCATTGTCACACCTGTCTGCAAAGAGAAATGCATTAGGGATATATCCCTTCATCTATTTGTACAAATTAGCATAATGAATGTTTCAAGTATATTCTGAATGACAGGCCTTTTTTGGCATGGCCAAGTGACGGGATTTTTCACTGGCCAATCACGGTTTGCTGTTCTGTCCATCTGGTCAGGCAGTGAGATGTAATTTGGTTTTCTTTAATGAGCTGGAATCATCTTCCCTTTCCCTTTGAGAATCTTAATCTAGAGCAACAGTCCAGCTGTCACTTAGTGCAATTCCCTCTTCTCTCATCCAGACAGAGTGCAATATCATTCTGTTACTCTTTATTGAAAAACAAGATTGTTCTCTAGAATAATTATAAATGAAAGAGCTTATCTGGGGCTGTTATCTTTAACAAATCTATGTTTAATGGCAACATTGGCAATTGGTTTGAATAATTTGTCTGTGTTATCAGGAGTAGAAGATGACCAACTAGAGGTGCTATGTAAGTATTATTACTGCAAGGCACTAGACATTTTTATTTCCATATTGCTTGCAGTTCCAAATATGCATTAAATTTATGTTTCAGTTAATGTTTCAGTTAGTGCCTTTCCACCACCTTCATAACATGTTCTAAATGAGGAAAGTGGACATCAGTTACTTTTCTTTGGCATCTCTACTTTGCCACTTTTTAGTATTAATTGCTCTCTAATTTTATTACTATAAAGATGGGGAGAAGTGTTGTGCTCCCACCTGTTACATTCAAGTATTAGCCAGTTCACTGATTCTAGTTTGGACTCTCTCCTATATAACCAATAACTCTGGATAGACCCTGCTCAGTCACACAGCTCCTTTCTTCTCTCCTGACTTCCCCCTACCCTAAAGGCAGGGCCCAGGACTGTTGCTCTTGGCACCCCCCACTCAGTTATGCTACTGACCATACCTAATGCTAATTTAACCTAATGGGAAAAATTGCTATCTGATCACAAAGGTTATTTGTCACAACTGCAGCATCATAAAAATGGTGCTCATACACTGTAACTAAGAATAGCTAAGAGGAGCAATAAGCTTTTGAAAATCCCAAGAGATTTTAATTAGAGATGAGCCAATAAGCACCAATCAACTGCTCTGGTTTAGCTTGCTCCAGCTAGTGGAAAGATACAAAATCTGAAGGCGGGGAGGGATGGGAAGTGGGAAGGTTATTCTCTGTCTTGTCATTTTCTGTTCTCTCCTCTAACACCTTATACAATTTCCAAACTCTGTATTAGGTGTCTTACCGTCTGTTCAAGATGACTGTAGGGGGAGGAGGCAGTTCTTGGTTCTTTGAACCTAAAATACAGTGTTTATTATTAACAACTTTGTTTTTTCTCTGACAGTGTAATATCCACTGCTGTCTTTCTGCATAAAGTTTAAATTCGTATCCTCTAAACCAGATTCACAGCCTCTCCAAGATGGTGCTATTGCACACTACATTTAAATACAACATAGAGGGTGAAGTCCTGGCCCCACTGAGGTCAGTGACAGAATTTCCAGGGGGACAAGGGTCATACTGTCAAAACTTTACTCCTTTCCAGACTTTGGCTTTGTCGACAACTTAAATAAGAAGGCAATATAAATGTCAACCTAAACTTTCTTTCCGCAGTCAGTGTTCCAAGGGTTTTACCCTCCAGGGCCTCTCAGCCTTTGATCCTAGACCCTGTTAAGCGTCTACATTTCCTTTTATAGCAAGGTGAGAATAACTGAATCTCCATGCAAGCGTGCCTCAGGAGTAATTTACACTGCAACGTCTCATAGAATCAGAACAGCTGAAAATAATACTCAGTGGAGGTGGCCCTCAGTCTCTGTGGAGGAGTACAAAATCTTCCATGCTATTACAAACCCTGTTAATATCCTAGAAAAAAAATGTTTTCTCTGAAAATCTTAGTCTTTCATGATACAACAGATATATATGCTGAGTCAAATTCCTATCTTTGTTTACTTCATTGGACTTGCATCAAGAATGCAGACCCAGAGGGAAGGAACTGTCTGCTTACTCATTTGGGAGAAATGTTGACCTGTTTAATGTACATAAATGATAATATTTACTCATAAGTCCACCTACAGAGTCGCATCACTTTAGAGTCTGTTTATGTTTGGATGTGTAAGTATCATATATTATCAGTCTGAAATTGTCTCAATGACGTATTTCATTTCACTGTGGGGTGAACTTCTCAGCTACTAACAAGATGAACCATGAGATGGTCTTGCATCCAACCAAATACATATATACAGATGACCTGGCACCAGCTGCTGCCAGTAATAACATATCATCAGTAGAGGCCAAACTGAACCATGACATGAAATTCATAGGTTCATGAATACCTAAACATAGTTTCATGTACCTAAAACATTGGCGATAGTCTTCTGTATGTTCAGCTTGAATCTCAACATATTTTCTCTTGAAGATCATGCCGCAAATGCCAAGATAAGAGTTGTTGTGGAGGGAAAAGCATTGCCCTTCAAGGCACCAACTTACTTGGGTGTCACTCTAGATAGAAGCCTAACCTTCCGCCATCACCTGGAGAAGTTAAGGTACAAGGTAACCTCAAGGGCAGCAGACATTAAGAAACTAGCCAGTACAACATGGGGAGCCAACTTCTCTATCTTGAGAACAACTACACTAGCCATGGTTTATGTACCAGAGGAATACTGCTACTGGCAAGTAGCATCCACATCCACAACCTGGACAGTGCCCTGACTTCTGCACTATGAACAATAAGTGGCTGCTTGGTATATGAACATATGTTCATCTTGGCAGGAATCCCCCCTGATAATATCAAGAGGTCTGGAATACTGCTTGACTTGACAATCAAAGCCCAACAGGAAGACCATCCACTACATGACATGATAGAAAAATATCCAATGCAGAAACATCTAAGAAGCAGAAACTCCCTACCAGTATCTGCCAGAAACATCATAGAGGAAGCAGGAGACACTATACTGTCATCATGGCCCCAGAGAAGGTGGGAATAACAATGGAGTAACAACCACACCCCACTACACAATTACATATAACTATCATCTTCACACCGTCCTGGCCATAAACTCCCATGTAAGGCATGGGTAAACCTGTGTAGACTGCGATTAGACTATGGAGCCCTCAATAAAATTAAACATAAAATAGGCCTTACAAACTCACCATCATGCCCGTGTGGCAAAGAAGATCGAACAGCCCAGCATATACTAACTGACTTCCCTCTATATGGTCCACCAGAAGGAGCGAACAGTCTGAAGACTATAGTAATATTGATGGATCTACTCTTAAATGGTTGGAGGAGTCAACTTTTGAAGTCATATACAAGAAGAAGAAGATCATATATAATAATTCTTCTTCTTCTGAAAGGGTACAGGAATTCTACCCATATGACCTCAGGGACACCATGATTGTGACAGTTTTCAAGAAAGAAGACAGGTCTAACTGTGGAAATTATAGAGGGATTGCATTGCTGTATACCACAAGAAAGAACACTGTGAACCCTCCTGAACTGTCTTCTTCCACTTGATGAAGAGCTCCTGGACTATACCTCATGGGCTGGATCTGGCTCACCAGGCACTTCCATCTGGCCTACGGTGCCCCCTCCCCCAGTGAATAGCACCCTGCCCAGCGCTTCCACCTATTAGGGTGGGAGCGAGGCACCCACGAGGGTGGGAGAGTGTGGTGCCCATGTGTACAACCCCCAAACATCCCACCCTCTTGGACATAAGGGCTCTGCCCAGCCAGCAGCTTCCAGGTGGGACTCCTTCTGCAGCCAGAACCTGCTTGCCCAGGGCAGCAGGTAGGGTAGCGGTGTGACAGGTATGGGGGCCTGGAGTTGCAGCAGGGCAGAATTGGGGGTGCAGCATGGAGCCTGTGCCCAGGGGCAGTGGGAGCGTGGAGCTCAGCTGAGCAGGGTGTGGGGTGTGAGGGACCCCCAACACTCCCCCCAGCTGTCAGCAGTAGCAGCAGGCGGGGAGATCAGGGCACTCATGTCTAGCGCAGGCGATCGGTGGGGCACGGCTCCAGCCAGTGCTGTGTGGGGGGGAGGGAGCACAGCCTGCCCAAGGGCCTCTATCACCGGGGCTCTGCACCATGCACCACATGCCTACAACTCCAGCACTCGCAGCAGGGAGACCCTAGCACTGGAGCCTGCTGCCCCCCCGCCCCCTGCTCCCTGCTGTGCAGGTACCCATACTCCTCCTGGAGTGGAGGGAGCCTTGCACCCTGCTTCCCCATGGAGTCCAGCATGGGGATTACCAGCTGTGAGGGCGGAGCTGCAAGCGTGCAGCACAGAGCCCCTGTGATAGAAGCGGCCAGTACTGTGCTGGGGGAAAGGAGTGCACCCCTGCACAGCCTGCCCAGCCACTTCTATTGCAGGGGCTCAGCTTGGTGTGCCTGCAGCTCCTGACTTGCAGCCAGGAAGCCCTGTGCTGGACTCTGTGGGGAGGCAGGGAGTGGGGTTCCCTCCACTCCTGGCAGAGTGTGGGGACCTGCGCAACAGGGGACAGGGAAGGCAGCAGGCTCCAGGGAGGGGATTCCCTCACTGTGAGTGTGGGAGCTGCAGGCACACCACACAGAGCCCTGGAAATAGAGGCATCTGGGAAAGCTGTGCTTCCTCCCCCTGTGCAGTGCTAGCTGGAGCCATGCCCCACCAGGTGCCTGCACCAGGCACAAATGCCCTCACCTCCCTGCCTATTGCTGCTGCCAGGCAGCAGGGGTTGCATGCCATGGGCGGAGTGTGTGGCAGGTCCCTACACACTCCACCCTCCCTTACACCCCACACACCCACACCCTGCCCCTGCAACCCCAATTGACATATACATACACCCTAACATACCCTATGCCCCCCTACAGAGCCACACCCTCTCACAACCCCCCACATACTCCCACACCCCACCATACACAAACACACACACAATAAAAAGGAGTGACACTTTATTTTTGAGTTATTTTGCAATCCCTTCTATATACAATGCACAATCACAAGTCATGGCAAATATTTTTTATAATAAAATTAAAATATATTATAGTAGCTGTTTGACTTCTAGTGTATGATTTGGTTTTTTTTTCTGGTTCTAAAATGGCAACCCCCCTCCCAAAAGGAGCATTTTGGGGGAGGGGCAGCACGGGGAGGGACCTTTGATGGCAAAGGTCAGGGGTTAGGGGGAAGGACTTCTGGTCCCAGTGTGGCAACAAGGAGGTGGGGCACCTGTCAAAGGGTGGGGCTACCTATATGGCTCCTGACAGCTTGCCAAAACTTAAGTGGCTGTCCGCCCAAAATAATTGTGCACCTCTGGTTTAGGGCATCAAGAGGCACAACCAATATGACTTTAACTTCTCACCAGCTGTAGGAAAAATTCCAGGAACAACATAAACCTTTCTATATGGCCTTCTTTGACCTTACACATGCCTTCAACTTTGTCATCTGGGAAGTGCTGTGGATGATCCTTCTGAGGTATGGATGCTCACCAAGATTCATCACCATTCTTTGCCTGCTCCATGATGGTATGCTAGTGGTGGTTCTCAGTAATGGATCTATCACAAATCCCTTTGAGACTAAGGCTGGCTGCATTATCACTCCTACACTTTTCTCGATATTCCTTACCGTAATGCTACATCTGACCAACATGCTTCCAGTCAGAGTGGCGCTGAACTATTGAGTGGATGGAAAACTGTTTAAACTCAGCCAACTCTGAGCCAAAACCAAGATTACGCTGACCTCAGTCACTGAGTTTCAGTATGCTGATGCTGTAGTGTTTGCTCACTTTGAAACAGATTTTCAGGCAATCACAAATGTATTTACTGAGGCATACAATAAACAGGACTGATGTTTAACATTCAGAAGACTATGGTCCTCCATCAACAAGCTCTTAATGAGCAATTCCCAGCTCTGGTAATTCAGATTTATGATGAGACTCTGGAGAATGTTGAATATTTCCCGTACCTCAGAAACCATCTCTCAAAGAAGGCTGACTTTGATGAAGAAATCCAACATTGCCTCAAATGTACAAATTCAGCCTTTGGATGCCTGCAGAAATGGGTGTTTGAAGATCGCAATATCAGATTTGAAGTCAAGCTCATTGTTTATGAAACAGTTGTGATCCCTACCTTACTCTGTGGAGCTGAGATGTGGGCAACATACAGTAGAAACTTCAAGTCACTGAAGAAGTACCATCAACACTTCCTGCATAAGTTCCTTTGAATCTAGTGGGAAGACAGATGCACCAACGTAAGCATCCTCTCTCAAGACAGCATCATGAGCATCGAGGTGATGATCATCTGACATCAACTTTGCTTGGCCAGTCATATCATCTGAATGTTTGGCTTTAGACTCCTGAAGCAAATTTTATTCTCCCAGCTCAGTCAAGGCATACATTCAAGAGAAGGACAGAGAAAGCACTTCAAGGACATCCCCAACTTGAAAAAAAATGCAACGGAGACTATTACTCAGGACTGCCCCAAATGGAGGAAGAGTTTGCTGCAGGGAACTCGGTACTTTGAAATCTCATGACAACAACAGGAGATGGAAAAGTGGGAGCAACATAAACAGTGTGTTGTGGACTGAACCAAGAATCCAGAGCCACCCACCGTGCCGCCTATGCCCAAATTGCAGTAGAAACTTTCAGTCGCAGATTGACTTTGTCAGCCATTTTTGGGCCTACAGAAAAGGCAGTCATGGGAGACAATCATCCTTGACTGTGAGGGATTGCTGCTGCTGTTGCTCATTCTTCTGAAAGGGTACAGGAATTGTGTAGAAATTGAGCATAGGAATTATGCTCTGAGTTTACAAATACTGGACTTTGATTGGGTAATTAAGCTGCTTGAGTAGTTCTGGGCTGAAGCATACCAGCAGAGAATAGTATAGGTTCTAAGCAGCCACTGAGACAAGCCTGACCTGTGAACTGGGTTTAAGAAGGTGGTGATGGAGGTAAGTTGGATGCTTATTTATTGGGACTGATATAATGATTTGGGATAAACTTTTTAATATGGAAATCTGTATGCTGAGTTTTCATGTCTCATTTCACTGTTTTTCTTCTATGTGATAAAATGGTTGGTATTCCACTTAAATACTTGAATGTTTATGGCTAGGAAGGGGGAAGGCTGTCAGTTGAAAGCTCCTGGGATTTAAATGATCTAGTATACAGCCCAAATGGGTTGCACACAGGATGATTTAAAGCTAGAGGTGTGGGAAAGCAGGGCTGAGTACAGCTTTCCTGACCCTGGGACCTGGCTTCCTGGCTTTTAAATCCCTACATATGCCCACCAGTTGGATGGTGCACACAACATTGAAAGCTCACAGGGCTATGAACGGAGGCAGAGAGAGATTCCCTGGGCCTGGTTTCCAGTATAGTGGGCACCCATCCCAAAACATTGCTCAGCTGGGTGGTGGGGTGGTGGTGGGGCATTTAAAGCCTAGGGGACCAGGGGGCAGGGTGGGGATAGCTTCCCTAGCCCCAGTTTCAGTGTGCTTCACAATACCACCACCCCAATAAGGGCTGTAAGGGGGAAGCCAGCAAGAGATGGGAACTGGACTGGAGGACAGCCTTCCCAAGTCCAATTCCTGGCCCCTGGGGCTTTGAAGTTCTTGCCCCCACTGCACATCTATGCACCTGGGTGGGAAGGGGAAGCCAGCAGTTGCCAGCTTTGAATTGCAGGGGCAGGGGAACAGCTTTCTCCTGTGAAGTACTTTAAGAGCTAGGACCTGCAACTCCTGGGAATGGAGTGGAGGAAACAGTTGAGCAAAGCCCGTTGCCTCTTCCCCAAAGGGATGGATCCTCTCCCCTCCCAGAGCAGTCATGGAATGAAGCATCTCACATTCTTGTGAGATAAACTCTTTTGCAAAGGAGATCTTGCATGATGACACATGGAAAATCTTCTGCCAGAATGGGCATGTTTCCTCCCAAGACAGATTGAACAATTGGCTGTATGCTTGTCATTTCTACTGGGAGAATGGTGATTCTCTCAGTAGAAATGTAACACCTGTACATGGCCACAGACTGAGTTTCAGCATCCTGAAAAAAACACAAAAATCAAAGAAGAAGCTAGTATGCAGCAAACAATATGTATCCTTGGCATGTCATTGTGTCATGTAAAACCAAAGCTGCTTTCTGAAGCAGGTGGAAATGGGGAGCAGAAATATATAAAATTAAGGAGGTAATAGTACTATACTTCATGATGCTGGTACAATATCATCTGTAAATTTGTGGCATTTTGTTGCCATAGTTTAGTAATACAACTTGTTGTTTAGACTAGGAAACAGGGCATATGAACATAGGTTGTACCTGTGCATCTGCCAGTAAATAACTTTTGGGCAAATAAGAAATTACTTCCATCCTGGCCTTCAGTGGGTAGCTCTTTGTAATGAAAATTGTTTTTCAGGTGCAAAAATAAAATGAAATGAAACAACCCCCTCCCCCACAAACTGGGGCTAAATTATATCACCATTTTTTTCGTTCCCCCCAAAAATGGGAAAAAAGGGGATTTGCTTTTGAAGAAATCTGTTCATTCCTCTTTCAGTCTCTCAATATCCTAATCTGTAAAATGGACTTATAATTATGTATAATTATATGTACTTACTATTATGTAGTCTAATGTATACTATGTAAGGAATGCTTTACTATCAGATAAGGCTTTGAAACCCTATTTAGGAATCTCGGATGAAAAGTGTTGCTTTTATGCAAAGTATTTTATGATTATTTTTTACATAGCTGTATATAAAAATTGATGTAAGGGTTAGATAATGAGACAGGAGGCAGATCACCAGCTGCTGTAAATCAGCAGAGCTCCTCTGAAATCAGCGGGACTTAAACACATACTTAAAAGTAAGCATGTGCTTAAGCTCTTTGCTGAATCAAGGCCTTTGGGTGAAATTAACCCCTCTGCATTAAGCCAGTATAAGGCCTTCGCACCACTTCTGTCTCACGTAAGCCCCATTATGAGGATTTAAGGGGGACTTAATATAAGCAGTATGTAGGTCTCATGCTGGCTCAAAGCACAGGGGTGAATTTAGCATGCAGTGATTATGCAAATCTAGTATTCACACCAATCAGTAATGGGAACCACATTTCTAGGAACAAACCATGCAGTTACACATCTTTAACTCTCCAGCATCTCTGTTCTGTGAGTGTCTAAAAAAATCTCATGCTATTGAGACACTGACTCAGGCAGAGTCATCTTCCATGGTTCAGGCCAACTCCTTTGACCTCACTGGGGATCTGTATGGGTGCAGGTATCTGCCCTTTTTGCAGCTTGCAAAAAGAAGGTCTTATGAATATTATAGTAAGATATGTTCTGTGGAGAAACATTAAAAATACTAACACCTGCCAACATAGTGTTGGTGTAATGATGTAAATGTTCATATGATACTCAGCATTGTATTTAAAATATTTATTGTCAATAAAGGCAATAGTGATTCAAATATAGTGTTAATGCATTTGCCTATTAATAAAAACCTATGCAGTACTGTGCACTGCTTGAGTCCCAGAAACCAAGTGATGCAGGATGAGCTGTTGCCTGGCCATCCTTTTTCTGTGTAAATGTAATTTATTAACACCTGTTCAATGCAGCAGTAACTGCAAATTACTTCAATAGCACTGACCTATAGAAACTCCTGTTTCTACAAAGCACTGGCAGTAAGATTAGAAAGTTAAGGCTGCAAAGAGGAAAATATTGTAACATGACAGAAGTAAAAAAGGCCAGAAAACAAACAAGCTGAATGAATGCAGGGCAGTACCTTTCTCCTTCTAAAAATGTTGCTAGATCTTCTGAGGATGGATCTTCACTGTTAAACATTTGAAAGGGAGCTTCCTTTTCCTCATGTTATTTATACCTACTTATTAGTTCTGTATTTATTTATGCTTTTCTAATGTCCCCAGCTGCCATAGTATCTAGGCATACTTATTACACAGTGGGTGCATCTACACATTCATTAATGTGCCTTTGGTACTGCACATTAAGTTTAGTACCTCTAATATGAGGTACTAGGTAAAGGCGCAGTAGCTCTGCTGATGTGCACTAGCAAAGGCAAATTTTTTCTGTGATGCTCAGTGTGCAGTAGATTAATTCTCCTGAGCATTAGCACATTAGCACGGTTTTTACCATGATGTGCTAATGCGCATTAGAGCAGTCCATTGTGCATTAAGGCCTCTCATGTAGACACGCCCAGTGAGTGCATCTACATATGTGCTTTACTGTGCAGTAGACTAATTAGCTCTGCTGTTAAGCATGCACCGGTATTAGGGCACAGGTAGCTATGCTGTAAGATGGTACTGGTGGGGACAGGGCTATCTTATGGTGGGGTCATTTACTGTGATGAAATGCATGCATAGATGGTGACCATAGGCATAAATTGTGCTCAGTCATCCCAGCAGATGGGAGCCTGCTCCACCCTGGGTCAAATTGCTGTTGTCCCAGGTACTCATATAGATGCTCTGGCTCAAACAGCTCTAGAGTTTATTGCTTTGCCTTAATTTCACATGTAGATGCAATTTTACCAGTATGAGATTGTGCCTTAATTTTTCAGGGCACTTATGGCAATAAAGTTCAACGAGTCTTCACCTTTTGTCCACTTCCTGAAAAGGAACAGGAATTGTATAGTGTAAAAACCTGCAGCTCTTCTGCAGGTTGTAACAAGAGTTGTAGGGGGGATGATATGGAGTATGACACTAGGAATATTCATGTGCTTGGGAAATTATGCAACGGCTCTGAGCAGACAAAGTACTTCATGACTGCAAGCAGCAGCAGTGAATACAGTGCATGTTATGCATGAGATCCAAGCTGGCACAGTCCAAATGGAGTCCCTTTATTACTGTGCATGAAATAGGGGGGAAAGCAACCAAGGCTTGGAGCAATTTTACTTCTACTCTCAGAGCTCTGTTCATGAAACATAGAGTGCCTATACTTCCTGGGAGTAGTGGCCTAGGAGATCATACTTAAAAAAAAAAAAAAAAATAAAAAGTGGCCCAGGAGGGGGGAGAGCAGGATACACACTTCTAAAATGTGTATTGCGTAAACACTTTTTTCACTGCGTTCCCTAAGAGATGCAGCTGCCTGTGAACTCCAGTGTGGGCAATGCAAATCACTCAGTCTGTCCCTAATTAATTGAAATAATTGTATCATGTAATTGTCATTTGCACTTCCTCCATTTAATGCCCATCTGAACCCCTTGCTAAAGCCCTGGATTGAAAACCTTGCCACAATAGTAAATTAATTCAATTTATGTTTGGATTTACAGTAGCTAGAAATGTGAAGGACGCATAAGTTATAGAAGGCAATTTTGGCTGCCTGCTTCTACTTTACAAATGTTGGAAGCTCTGACCACACCTGCTTTGTGCCTAAATTATACTTGTCCAACATGGCAGATACCTTCCTGGTTACTTTGTTTTTACATTCATGGAACTCCTTGCAGTCACTAATGTAAGTTCTGTACGTGATGCCAGAGCTAAACAGCCATGAAGAAATGGTTCATTTGGGTCCAGGAAGTGAACCAAATCCTAATATGTTATTTATCGTAATCTCTTCCATCTTCTGTGTAGAATTACAGGGTGCATGAGTCATCATTACTAACATCAATCTGGATATATGTCTTACATCCTGAAGCACTGAAGGGATGGACAGTTTAAAAAATAGTGCAGTTTTTATTCATGGGTCATTTGTGATGGACAAGAAGCACTATGCAATATATCTCAAAAAGAATAACGGATGGTGTTTTGGCATCTAGAGACAATATCTGCTACCTGCAGTGAAAGCCACATGCCGTTTGAGAATGCTAAAGTTGTTTGGCAGGTTAATCTATCTTTGCATGCACATCAGAAAATGACAAAGCACGAGAGAGGAAATGTAACAAAAGCTATTTTCATCCTTCCTAGGTAACCAATAGAAACATAGCTACTTCATAGCTCATCAGCCCTATCATTTAGAAGTACATTTTTGTGGTGTACATAAGCTTCAAACTTTCTAATGGCTACCAAGAGTAATCTTTTAAAAAACATTTTTTTTAAATGGACAAAAATGCACATGCTCCATGCCAGGAAATCAGATTGTATGTTTGCTACTCTCTAGTTACTTGCATCTTGGTATTGTACCTGATAGAGGGCAAAATTGATGAAGAAAGCTAATAATTTCCTGCTGTCTTTGGTTAGAAGTAGAGGAAAAGTTCATCTGATTCAGTCTACATTATCTGTAGCTTAATCGGTGCCCATGTGGATTTGTGTTCTCCTCAGAGCATCAGCTACATAGGAAAAATGGGAGTCATTCAAGATTTGCGAATCGATGGTTAGTATTGACAGGTTCTTTCACATGGGCTTGAATAAAGTGTGGCTAATAATGGTGGATGCTATCTCAGTAGAACAGAGTGACTGTACGAAAACAAAATAAGAGCATAGGCAGTAATGTGTAACTTTATCCAATTGTTGTTCTATTTTTATTAAAGAATGAGAGTAAACTATGGGGTATTTTTTAAATCTGCTGAACTGCACAGAAGAATTTTTTGGTTCTCAGCAGGATAGTGTGCTGTTTCTGATGCCATGTCTTATCTGTTGGCATACTGTTTCTGGCATAAAGCTAACACTTGTGCTTTCTGGGACACTTATTGTGGAATGTGTGTGCCACTCAGTGATGCATATAAAGACAGGAACGTAGAGAGAGAGAGAATTCTGTAAAACCTTAATATTTATTTCTTGAATGTAAAATTGTTCTGTATAGGTTTATTTGGTTATTTTTCAATTGATCCGTCATTAATGAATTTGAGTGTATTTCTAAGAATCCCATACAATCTAAATGTCACAACATAGATACAAAGTAACGGCAAAGCACAATTTTTCCCTTTAATGAAAATAATTGCACTCCTAAGCCGTGTGTAGACAAAACGAGGGGCATGTGTGCACGACACTGTAAAGTGAGTTAAATGCTTTTGCGCTGCTTTAATGGTGTTGGTGTTTGCATGCATCAGCGGTGTATTGCTCAGTAATTCCAGCCGCTGTAGCAAATTCGGCAGTGTAATGCACCTTAAATGACAAGGAGTTTTAGTTTGCTGCCCTACAGCCATGGATCGAAGCACCAGGCTCTGTGCAGCTCAGGGGCTCTGCAGGAAGCCCGTGCAGGCAGCCTGGCAGCAGCCTAGGAAAGCAGGCTCTGCCCAAGAAAAAGAAAAGCAGCGAGCCTAAGCTTTTCCCTCCTCCTTGCTCCCTGGAGCCTGACTGCCAGAGCTGCACAGGGGCTCGGTGCTTTTCTCAATGTCTGCAGTGCCCCCTGGGATCACCTGAGACGGATGCCTGCGGGCAGGTGCCAGCTGCGGGGGCGCTGCTGCCACAGAGGGAAGCACCAGACCCCCTGTAGCCGGACCTAGAATCACAAAGACAGTTTGCAGTGTCTTGATGGTTCCCGCTAGCAGTCCAGTTGTTGGAAGAGAGCTCAAGAATGCTTCCACACAGTGTTGTTGCTAGGAAGTGGTGAGGTTATCAATGAAGTAATAGGTCTTTTTAGACAATAATTTGGTAGCATCCAGTAGTTGGGGAAGGGTGGCCGGGGGCAGGAGAGGCAGAGCAGGGGAGAGAGGAGTGACATGAACAGCAACCTCAGGAACCACATTTGGGTGGGAGGGCACAAAAATAGCTGGCAGCCTGGTGCACCTAGTTACTGGCCCAACTTCATTGACCTGAACTATTTTGAAGCTGAGTGGCTTTATTCACTAAATGAACTTCAAGATGTTTGAAGTGCACTTGAGAGGAAGGTTAAGAGAAATCACAAGGAAGGTTGGGATCAATGACAACTCCAGAGACATCATGGGAACACATGAGACAATAGGCACACTCCTTTCTTTAATTCCTCCAGTGTGTTTTCCTTCTCTCTGTGTTAATCTTCTGTAGATCAGGTTAGGTTAGCTGATTTAACATGGACTTTTTCTTGGCTAGGCAATATTTCTTTAGTTGGGCATTGCAAGCTACTTTGTATCTAGACATTTAAGTGTGACCTGGCGTAAATTTGAAGTAGGTGTATTCTGTTGGCATGCTACTCTCCAGTGTTGAGAGGCATTAATATAGGTTCATTTCCTTGATCATCAGGTTAAATGCTGTTATTTTACATTTTTATAGCCAAAAGTGCAGTTTTTTCCAATCTTTACCTTTTAGTCACAGTCATAAAATCTTTAGAAAAAGAAGTGACACATTTCTCCAAGTTCTCTTGGTTAAAATAATTATGTTTGAACTTAATTTCTGTCTCTTCTTCATATCTCATTTCTACTAATCACTTCAAATGATAAACAGCAAAAGTTCAACACAAGGAAGGCATTAATCCCCTGAAATATCTCTTAATGTCCTGTATGTGTGCAAGATCAAAATAAGATTATGTTTTAAAAAGCAAAGAAAGGCTTAAATGGAATGAAGGGTTTGGAAAACCGCCGTAAACAACGTAATTTAGAAAAGTTTTACTGGGTAATAACATAGCGAGGATTTGTTTCCAAAGCCCAGACACTGGCATACCTATGACATTGTTCTGATCTGGAAGTACATTTTGTATAAGACATACAAATAAGCATTCAAAATATCCCATTTCAATTCAGAATTACTTGTATAGTAATGCTGGAAAAACCAACAGGCAGTTTCTTACTTGGCATAAATCAGGATAGCACATTATTTGTACTATTCTGTACAAATAATGTATGATTAGTTGTACAAACTATGCTGAATTACACTAGCTGTGGATTTGGCCATATACTTTTTCACACCAGCAAAGGATTTTACTTAATGCTGGTTTCTAGACTGTGGCCAGTGTATTTCATTAACATGGTACAGTAACATGCCTTAGTGATTTAGGTAAATCTGTGTATGGCCAAACCAGTGCTCAGAATCTTGCTGTGTATAATAAGTGCATAAAACTAGCATGTATTTTCCACTTCAATGTTTTTAGAATGAGCAAACCAATTTAACCTAAAAATTACTTTTGGAAGGAGGCATAGTGTTTGATCCAGATTGGTTAAGTCAGTGAGTCTTTGGTTTTGGATCAAGCCCATAGAGAGCCTGAGTTCCAAAAAATGTCTGCGCTTGATTGTAGTCCTAGAATGTACATGCAGTTCTCATGACTTTATGCACAAATAGATGTCTTTATCCATATATATGATCTTTTACATATGCTGCTGACTCTTCGCACAAATAATTGAGTCAGTGGCATGCACGTTAGGCAGGGTGTTGTTTACTTTTGGATAGGATACGGAAGTAGAGGAGAAAGAATTGCTAGTACTTACTCATGCTTCTACTGTGGACCTCTGTTAAAAACACAGCTACTGAACTATGCTGCTCTAACCCATAGCAGTAACACAAGCATTCATGAAGAGTAGATACAAGTCATCATTTGTTTTACTCTGTTTCAGATCCTATGATACTACAGCTTTGGCTGTGTTTCTGCATAGGGAGGTAGGTTTTCCTCCATTTTAGCCAGCTGTACACTACACATTTTCCCTCACTGGGAGAAGTAATTTCTGAATAGGCTAAGTCATGCCTGAGGCAATAAAACCAGAGCATATAGTGTACTATAGTGATGGTATGGATGGAGCAATCTCAAGGCATTTAATCTAGGTTCAGTCCTTACTTATATGTGTAAACAGAACAAGGGCTATAAACAACTTTTCCTTCCTGCCCTGGGTGTGAAGCCTAGCATAACAGAACCAGATGTAAGGTCAGAGGAAAGTATGATTGGAAGGGACCTCAGAAGGTCCTCTAGTTCAGTCTCCTGCTCAAGGCTGTCTAACCTGCTCTTGTGGAATCTTATGAAAAATTTCAGATTCTCTAGGTGGCCTGGTCCAATGTTTGACCATCTTCATAGTCAGAAAGTTCTTCTTGCTCTCCAACCTAAATGTACTTTGCTGCAGCTTGACTCCATTACTTCTAGTCTTGTCTTCTGTGTCCACAGAGAAAAGCCCACATCCATCCTGTCTGTAATAGCCCTTCAGGTATTTGAAAACTGTTATCAAATCCCCCATCAGTCTTCTCTTCTAACAATAAATAATCCTAGCTCTTTCAGCCTTTCTTCATAAGTCATGCTTTCCAGGCCTCTAATAATTTTTGTAGAGATATGGCTTTTTGTTTCCTTTCTTCCTGTTGTGCTGCTTTATCAAGCCTTTATGCTTAGATGAATTACTACTTGTCCCTTCATAGGAAACAAGACACACAAACATTTAAATTCAGACTATGCACATTTGCATATGCAAATTGTTTTGGTATGCGTATAATGATCCTATTACTCTCTGATTTTGACCTTGGGATTTGTATAAACATAGCAGCTATGTTGACTAAAGATAACTGAAGATAATGTAATCTGAACAAGTTAAAGAGTGCTACCAGAAATACGTTTTCTTTCTGAAGACTTCATAATGCTAAAATGTTAACAGTGCTGATCTCAGTAGCTTATTAGAATGTGGAAAATGTAAAGCATCTTAGGTGGATGGTTGCTTCTCACCTCTCTGAGTTAATTTCTGCATTTTTATACTAATCAAAGCTAAGCCCAAACACCTGACTTTTCTTAGTTAAAGCTTATCGCTTAATTTGAAATATCATGTGTGGTTTTTTTCAAAATGTATTACGTTTTTGTTTGCTTGGGAAGTCCTTCCTCAGTCCCCTCTCCCATCCATCCCATCTCCCACTCCCCCGTCTTCTAAAAAAAGAGATACTATAAGGATAGTTCAAATACTCTAACAGCTTATGGGCAAGCAGATAGCATTTTACAAATGTGAGATTTGTCATACTGCTAAAGTAATGGAAAAAGGAGTCACAAAGCTTTTCCTTTGTTAGCGCTTATGACAGCTCACAAGTAATAATTCCTATTAATAAGTTATATAACGGTTCTCAACATGTGTCCTGGCCTGCAACTATTATGTCAATAAACACAGCTAATCAGTTTATGTGCTTTAGGCAGAGACAAGCAATGAATACAAATGTGGACATAAGGAAGGAAGCTCTTGTTTTCTTCCTTTCTGCTGGGGTGTGTCTAAGTATTGATTTGTAGACTCTTGCCTTCTCGGAGATGTGTGGAGGTCCAGATCTGTATTTTAATCAGTTTTGCAAAAATGTCTCCATGTTTTCCTTCTATTTGGTTTAACATGGCGTTACAATTATTTTGATTGAATGGGCTATTTTTCCATTTATAAACATTCAAGAATAAAAATAATAGTGTAATTTTTATGCTGAGAGGCATTTAACAAAAATCATGTCTGTCTATGAGAAATATTAAAGTTTAAGCACAATTTGACCATTTTTCCTGGAACATGGGAGTATTTAATAATATATATTAAATTTCAGCATTATTTACCAGATGGATTGATCGATTGATCTGTCTGTTTGTCTGTCTATTTATCTGTGTATCTATTTATATCTGGAAAATAATGCTGAGATTTAATATATATTATTAAACACTCCCATGTTCCAGGAAAAATGGTATCTATCTATCTGGTAAATAATGCTCAAATCATATATGCATTATATTATGTATAATATTACATTTATATATCTGCCTTTGACAGTCCAAGAAAATTGACTCTATTTGAATTTGAAATGAAATATAGAAAACCTTCAATTTTAAGTAGTTTTTTCTCTATATTATGAGTTATTTCACACATTTCTGTTCTTTACATTATCATGAAAATTGATCCTTAAATTTCCTGTCTCACCTATTCATTCATTTTTCTTGTAATCCTACATGCACATCTGTCTGTTGCTGTAGTGTTGCCTAAAATGTGCAATGTACCTAATCTGTCTGGAGAACAGTCCTGAAGATGTGCCCTCAAAATGGTTTCCCTTTTTCACTTGGCAGAAGAAAAAACCATTGCTTTCTGGCAATGGTTCAATTGATCACCTGATATTTTTATTTTGTTTTAATTTAGTAAATCCCCACCACCTTTTTACCCTTTAACATCAATAAAGAGTGCTTAAAATAAAATCATCATAAGCTTAAAGACCAGATTCTGGTAAATAAAGCTGAGATTACCTTTTGCAGAACAAAATGAGACTTGCAAGGTGCTGGATTTCCAAAACTATTTAATGGGGTAGAGCTGGAAATAGTCTCAAGACATGGATAGAAATTGTAGTATATACTTTTAAGACTGCCAAAGATAGAAAGAATCATTTAATAAACATATGTATAATATTGAAAGACTATAGAAGAAATTCTAATTTATGTTTATTTGAAATAAATTTCATCAGGCTTCGAAGTCTGTAGAGTTGCATAGAATTAGAGAAATTAAAAATGAAAAAGACCAATTAGGTCATGCAGTCTGTCCCTTGGGGGGTCAACAAATGATTGTTCCCTACAGTGAATAATCATTTTATCTAATTATACAATACCTAAGGAAGGCCAGTCAATTAGATACTTTGATTAACTGAGCATTTCAATCTCCCTCCCTTTTTTTAATCGCAATGTTTTAGATTCTAGATTAGAGACCTAGTATATGCATGCAAATAGATTTTAAAATTAAGGAGTTTGCAGAAATAGTGTTCCTTTGCCAAGGCTCCAGGGACAGCCTGCATCAAGTACTGTATTATTTTATAGCCCAATGTAACGATTTAAGGAATGATGAGGTAAATAGTCGCATGAAAACAAGGAACTTGATCCAGTTTGGTCATGCTGGTGTCTACACTTAGGTATGGGCATGGCAAAAACTTAGGTGCCTGATCCTAGGACAGTGACTTCCTCAAACCCAGAACACACCAAAAGGATCCAGACCGTGCCAGGACAAGAAATGCAAAACCTGCCCCCACATCTCCACCACCCCCACTATTACTACACCCCACAACAGAGCCATCAGCATCCCAGGATCTTACAGCTGCACCTCCAGAAATGTAATATACCTCATCCAATGCACGAAATGCCCTGATGGAAGATATGTAGGAGAGACCAGACAACAACTGCGCACCAGAATGAACGCACACCGGAAATCCATCAAAGACAGAAACACTCAATTACCGGTGGGGGCACATTTCTCACAGGAGGGCCACTCTCTCTCCAATCTCTCAGTCCTGATCCTCAAGGGAAATTTACACAACACACCCCAGAGACGAGCCTATGAGCTCCATTTCATCAACCTGCTGGATACTAGAGATCAGGGACTAAACATAGTCATTGGATTTTTGATACATTACAATCTGCCTGGCAACTGACTCCCCAGCCCCTGGCTTCTTTACTTTTCATTCCATCCAGGAAGAGCACACACCAACTGCTGCAGCTTCCTTAGCCTGACGAAGGGTTTTTGAACCCGAAAGCTTGCTTAATAACTATTCTCCAACCATTTGGGTTGGTCTAATATATATATATATATATATATATATATGAATCCCATTGTTTATTAATACTTTAAAGACCATTCAAACTGTTCAACAGGACAGATCCTAATTTCTTCATTTTAGACTGCCAGCACAGAACAACTAAACCAACAGACTGTAGTTGGCTTAATTAGCTTACTAAAGACAATCCAGCATGAGAGGATACCAGTGTGTAACATATAAATGATTCTTTCCCACGATCTGCATAAGCCTTAGTATATGGTTGTGGCTTAAGAAAAGCCCTGTGTTATAATAGTCATACTTTGGGCCCATAATCAGTTGGGACATCTTGAAGAAGCCTGAGGTTCCTGTACTCTTCATTGGTGGACCAGCACAACCGCATAGAAAGTGGAAGAGGAAAAGGAAAAGAAGAGGTGGTTTAAATCCAGTTTGTACTGCTTCCTTGAGCTGCAGAAGGCCAGATTCTGAGGTTCCAATTTATTGTATCCAAAGGGATTGCTCCCTTGCACATTCAATGATGACAACTTCCAGATAAATACCAGAACCCGAGTGAAAGTGCAGTTTGATATCCTGCCACCAAAAGATCATGCTAATTTAAACAGATTTTTAAAATTAAGAGAACTACAATTAACACTGAGAACAGCTGTATCTCATATGTTAGCTAGTTACTTCTGGGTGGTTAAATTGAGAAGAAGAGATTTTTAGCAGCATGTAACAGATGAGTTCATTGTTTTATTGTCTTTGTGTTCCTACTATCAAAATGTGACAAAGGAGAATGGTTCATTTCAGTTGAAGAGAACATTTTACATTTTAAGCATGAAGATGCAATCATTTTTAACAGAGAATAAAATGTTTCTTTATATCTCTACTTTCCTTTTTCATGTTTCATTGGCTAAAATCCTGACGTGCCAGTGCATCCTTCATATTTTCTTCTCTAATTAGGTTTAACTTACTGTATGCTCCTTGTCTGTTGTAGTGAAACTTGTTAATATATTTTTAAGTGCACCCATAATCTTTAGGATTAAAATGTCAAGTACATTTGCAAATGCTCCTTTATTGGTTGACAGTTACATTGTCAGTAAAATTATTGTTTGCCACAGCTATCCTGAATGAGTGGCAAGGGTCAATTTAAAGAGTGGAATTTGAACTGCATGAATGGTAAAACAATTATTTCCTCAAAGGCTCATTATATTCTCATCATAACATTCATTTTTCATAAATTATGTAAATTTCATATTAGACATGTGAATTACATATCTGTATCAGTCAGTTTTCCAGTTGTATATTTAGGTACAAAATGCATTCTGCTATGCTAATTATATGATCATTTTTCTCCTTTACCTATTACATTTTAAATGATCTGAAAATCCTCAATACGATTCAAGAACTGATGAAACTGAAGTTAGTAATAAAATTTAATAAGTGTAGTGGTTAGAACTATTCATCTCTATCCAAACCAGAAGGAATGCATCCAAGTCTCCGAAGTACAAATAATAACCCTTGACTACTGGCTTCAGATGTAATGTTATAACAAGGAGATTTTTGTTTTCTTGGACTGCAGGGTTGGGTAGATTTAGTGACATGTGATAGCATAAATAATTTTAGATCTATACAGTTTCTGATTTGTCATGCAAATCCAAATGGCCAATGAGAGAAGTGAGAAACTGCAAAAGATTCCATGTGTAAAAATTAATTAAGGGGGAAAAAAAAGGAAAGACTATTTAGATTCAACCAGTGTTGTCCTGTTTAAACAATTTAGCTTGATTAGCTGGTAGAATATTAGTTATGCTAGATTATAAGAACTGAGGCTGTCTTGCTAATTAAGAGCTTTAATTAGGAAGATGTTCAGCTGTACTTACAGATATGTCTTAGTTTCATGGAGAAGCTATTGCTTATGTCAAATGAGTCTGAGATCACTTTTGTAGAAGGTCTGGTATTCTATTTATTAGAATATTTTTAAAACTGTAGAGTTTTGCTTTGTTTTGTTTTCATTTCATTATTTCTTATGACTGATAGGAAAAATTAAATGCCTCTGTGGCAAAAAGGGAAAAGTGATATTAGCTGTTTGTCATAAGGAGAGAGAACATTGGCTGTCATAAAAATGTAGTGGAAGTAAAGCTCCAAGTCACTTTAGAAGTGTATAGCCCCTTGTTTTGCCCTGTGTAGCTTAGGCATTATAGAAGGAAATGAAAATTATCAGTGAAGACATGCCAGAATAAAATCAGGAACCATTTTACATTTTCAGAAATTATGGCTGCATCTCCTCAAGATGTTGGCTGTGTGCAGTAGTGTCACATGGCAGGAAGTGTGATGCAACACCAATGTGCAGTAGTCGTGAGCTACTGGCAGTCAGTGTCACCTAAAGGCTGTTCAGCAATGCTACTGCTCAGTAGCTCATTAACAGTTCATATGAGTACTAAACGACACTCAGTAATGACTGCACAGTCAGCATCTTGCGTAGACGTGGCCTATGAATAGGAAGGATAAAATGAAATATAAGAGCCAGAACTTGCCACGTAGGCCCACTTTTATTCTTAAAATATTGGTGATCTACCATTTTTCCCTTGAAATAAAAAGTTTTTAATGATTTTTATCCTTCTTAAGCCTCATTAAATTTAGGAGATTTAGTCAAAATTGTGGCTCTTCATCTTGAGCTGTAAAATGGAAGGAGATGAGATAAGAATTCCTGATAGAAAATGTATCTGAGAAGCTCTTAAATTCTACATACCAGTTATGTTGGCTAATGCATATGTAATTGGTTTGAGTCCTGGTGGTACACACTTGTAAATTAAACAAATAATAATATATTTGCTTTGATTTTTATGGTTTACAAATTCTGAAATTTCTAAAGCAACAAGGGGAGTAGGGAGGTAGGGAACTGTTTTTGGATAAATAGAAGTGTTTGCTAGGAGTTAATGATGAAAAAAGTCCATAACAATAGGCATGTCACATAGGAACCATCACTTAAACACTTTTAAAAGTTTTTAAGTTCACCATTACTTTTCACTTTTCCTGTTTGGACATTCTTTGGTAGCATTGCCCATGCTGGTGTGAGGACACACGTTCTCACATTCCTTGCATTCCAAATGGAAGTGGACAATAGGTAATAATAATAATAATAATAATAATAATAATAATAATACTAATGAGAGACTCCAGGAATTCAGTCTTACTCTAGGGACTCTGGAGGTGATTTTCAAGTAAGCACTTTCTTATTGTAATGGCATTACATTGTAGTCTTAGCAGGTTGTTACTTGTTACACTTTGCACAAGTTGACTACACTTAAAATGCTAGTATCCAAACATTCAAGCTATAAACACATGCTACATGCCATGATAGGCTAGCAAAGCTAGGACTTTTCTGGTGAGGGGTATCTATAGATCCTATTACCTAACACACGTTGAGCTAACATTTGACTGCTCCACAGAGGTAATAGGATCAGAGACTAGTAGTGGGGTGGGGCTGGGAATAAAAATCAGCTGTTAGGACCCCATATCAATATACTTATTTAGTAGGGCTGTGCGAAGCTTCGGTTGCTGATTCAATTCAGCCAAGATTTGGCCCAATTTGGTGGCCGAATCTCTGAATCCAAATTGAATCAGGAGACCCTTTAATCTCTCCAAATTGAATCAGAACCCTCCAAATCTATTTGGAGAGATTCAGTAGATTCGACGATTTGGACATAGACACAGCTGTAACTGTTTTTTCTATTTACCTCAAGCTACCAGGTGGCTCGTGAATGTTGTGATGGTGGGACAGACAGAGCATCTGACAGGAGCACGGGGTGGGGGGTGACTCGTGGGGAGGTGGTTCCCAGTGCTCTCAGCAGCAGACCCAGAAGTGGACCAGAAGCACTTCCGGTCCACTTATCGGTCTGCTGGGGAGTGCACCAGTGGGGTCACCTGTGCCCCCCTGCCTTGGTGACTGGTGACTACTGGGCCTGGGGGGGCACTCAGGGCCCCCCCATGGCCAATCGCTAAGCCAGGTGAGGTGTGGGGGGGCCCCCCTCCATGCTTGGCAGTGGACTCGGAAGTGGTTTGCTGCTGAGCACACAGGGGACCATTTCTGGGTTTGCCACCAAGCACGTGGGGGAATCCCCTGTGCTCCTGTGGGACGCTCCATCTGCCCCACTATCACAGCATTCATGAATCATGCGTGGTACATCAAGGTATGTAGAAAAACTATTTAAAGCTGTGTCTATGGCCAAATGGCCAATTCTTTGAATCGGCATAGAGTCTTCAGATTCAGATTTGGCCAAATCAAATTAGGGACAGTGATCTGAATCAATTAATCAAATCACTGTCCCCAATTTGGGCTGAATCTGAATCTGAATTGAACACAGCCCATTTTGCACACCCCTGTTATTTAGGAGCCATGCTTTCACGAAGATAGAAGAGAAGGAGTAGTAAAGTGTCAATGGGTGTCTACATAAAGATATATTGAGCAAGTTAAGACATAGACATGTGAAATTCAAAAAATCTACAGGATTGAGTTTGCTTGTCTTCCACAGACAGTGAAATATATCTTTCAGCCTTTTGTTTATGGAATGATGCTTTTAGAAGATGAAGGGCATCATCCAAATATGTTGAAGTCAACATGAAGACTTCAACAAGTCATTAAGGGAGGAACACATCTAATTATGCCTGATCGGTATGGTTAGAGTAACTTGGAGTAAGTGGTTGTAGAGGGTGGCTAGCTGCAGAGAAATGCATATATTAAGCTTGAAGAATGTTGCATAACAGAACTATGTATTAGTGACTGCACATTAAGAAGTTAAGGGTTTAGATGTTCTTGTTGCTGCCAAGCATGAGAAATAATAGTGACAGATAACTGCTGCTTTGCTCACAAAGAGAAAAATGTATCATTGCTCTATCCATTGTACAAGATTAAACTATATTTACAGACTGTGTGTGAAAGTTTTCAGAAACAGACTCAAATAATAGTGCCAGAAATAACAGTGCTAAGTTTCACTGGACCAGTTTATTACTGGGGAAGGAGAAACTAATTGTTATAGACTAGACAGAAAATTACTGGAAAGTACTTTCTCCTTAATATTAAGGTTTCCATATATTTGAAATATATATAATTTCAAACAAGAGGGTAACTAGTCTTGATTAAATTTGTTTACTATAATAATGGAAGGCCTGTCATAATAATCATTAAAATTGATCCATTTCAGTATGTTTCCCATTTCTCTCTTCTTCCCAGAATTTTTATTCCAGCCATGAATGCTCATGTTCCTTAGTTGTACATCTGGTACAGTGCTTCTGACAGCAACATCACTCCACAGGGACTGAATGTGCCATCTGTATGACACACTCAGTATCTAATGGTTTAAGAGCTGGAGACTCATAACCATCTGAGAAACTAGGTTTTCCAGGATGATAAGCTGTTAGCCTCTGATCCACATCTTACCAGTGCAATGCACACTGCACAACAAATGTACAGATGTGTGTTCTGTTAAATGTGTATGGCAACTGAGGGTGTGGGCAGTTGCTTTAACTTCCAGAATGCCCTTATTACTGCTAGCCTCAGGCAAAAATAGAGGAAAGGATTGAACAACATTGCCAAATGGGACACCAAGAGGTACTCATCTGCTTAGCAGAAGATCTGATTATAATAGAAATGCAATGGAAAAATATCCTGTGAAAGGAAGAGTGTACAAGCAGATGTTTAACACTATCTATAAAAGATGCAAGTTCTGCCCTAGGTACAATAGCTAAGGGAATGACCTAACCTTTCTCAATATATAGAATGTCAAGTTCCAAATCCAAACATATTAAAGTTTCAATGAAATATTCATTAGTAAAACTTGCTTATTCCTGCAAGCAAGACTTTTGGAAGACTTTTCCTCAGCTGAGCTCTATTGCAGTTATGAAGCCTTCAAATAATGGAATACACAGTGAGTCAAATACACCCTTCCTAAAACTCTGCTTGAGGCATCTTCTTTATTGGAAGAAATGATGTTACATTAGGAATGAATCTGGTCCCTCTTGCTTAGGGCTGCTATGAGGCCTTGTTCCATATGGAAAAAAGACACTTGGTTGGTTAGCTTATCACTCACATTGTTGTTATCCAAATGTGAAAAGCTCATACGAGAAATTGGAAGATATTTAGATAGCCTTTTAGTCTTT
>NW_005842515.1:295737-313404 GCF_000455745.1 Alligator sinensis | reverse complement strand
CCTGCTGTTCATTAAGACCCAGTTTGTATTCATTGCTTGTATTAAGGTTTATGGATACATAATTGTGCAGGAAAAAGGCATATGTTCAAAGTGCCCATAATTTATGCCTTTTTCTTAACATTCAGGACAAAACCTTTTAATGTAACTATTCTAATTTTACATAAAAGGAACACAGGGCTACATTTTTTCCCTAATGACCCTGCCTGTGGCTCATCTTTTCCTTCAGTTTCTTTGGGCAATAACATAAGGGACATTTCTTTTAATAATGTATGGCTCAGATGTTTGTGATTCTGCTCCATGGAGAATGATTTACAAATAGTAATAGAACAGACTGACAAATGTATTTACTTACAGGATATGTTGGCAAGTGGAAGAAGTTTTCAAGAGTGACAATTTGCTGATCAATACTGTATTTGGGCCAGTTCAGGGATGCTAATATTCCTGATGCTAATACATAATGCTAAAGCAAGAGAAATAATAAAAACTGGGGACATGGATAATCCGTGTCAATGCCCCCAGTTCTGTTTCTAAATATTATAGTTCTCTGCAAGGAAGAGATTCAGAGCCTGATTATGAATGAACCTGATATCATAGGCTAATATCATTTACATCAAAGTAAGTCCACAATGTAAGCTCACCCACTACTGTGGATGAGCTCAGATATAGGTCTTTAATACGTTGACTACCAGGGTTAGGCTTCATTACAACTCTGACCTAGTGCAATGGCTCCTATCACCATTTGGCCAAAACGCTTCTTTATTTTTCTCTTGTCCCTGTCTTTATTTTTGGCTCTTTAACTCTTTGGAAAAGAGACCAACAAGGATTTTCAAAACCTTTTAGTGATTTTGAGTGTTTCAGTTGCTAGGAATACTTAAAGACTTGAGAGTCAGATTTTTGGAAAGTGTAGATGATTTACTCTTAAGATCAGCCCCCTTTAATGCTTTTAATTTTGGTCTCTGAACATCAAAGCATACAAAAACACTAATTATCAGCAGTGTAACTAAGGGACCAGGACAGCAACAGCTACTCAAGCATGCTGGTGGCACAGCAGTAGCTGGAAGTCGCTGCTGCTTCCATATATCCCAGTTGCCCTGGTTGCCCGGCTGACTTGTTATACCTGTGCTAATCATTTTTAAAAAAATGTTGTCTTATGATTTTGCTTATATTTGGAAAACTTCTAGCATATTGTAGGTGCTGCTGGAAACAAATAATAAATTATAATTTATAATCATTAAGAACACCAACTGATGTTTTTTACCTTACAATGGATATTATAAAGGCAAAGCCGGAGTTGAATCAAAGGGGAAGGCAGAGTTGACACTGTCAGCTTAGCTTCTTCAGTGCTGAACAGCTTGGCTACTGTTGTGAATTCCAATCTAGATTTTTTGTAATAAAGGACAAATGTGTAGTATTATACAGGGGTGTGTGTAGGGTGGGGGGAATCCTTGCCATTGGGAACTAATTAACTTTCTCATCAAAAGTTCATCGTTGTTCTCCCATGTCATTTGTACTAGGATTGTCATCCAAAGGAACTGGAGCCATAGCGTGTAGCTGTTACTGGAGAAATGAAATCACTGCCTTGGCTGAGCACAGACAGAACCATTCATTCATCCTCCTAATGTGAAGGACAGTTTAGAAGTCATGGTCTGACTGTCTTTCCTGCTGCACATATAAAGTGTCAGTATGTCATGTAGCTTTTTACAAATGCAGAAGGGTTGGCTTCTCTAATGGAAGCAGTAGAAGGAAAATCACTAACCTTGTAATTTGATGAGAGTATTATTAACATGAATGCACTTTTATTAGTCTAGACCTGAGTAAGATATTAAGTTATTGGACAATGTTTAAAAAAAAAATCAACATTTTTTTAACCTTCTGGTGTAAAATGGCCAATAACAATAAAGTGACAGAAAGACAATAACATCCCTGAATGGATTGCCTCTGAACTCTGACATCTTCCCAGTGTGTGAAGAGAGTTTTATCATTAATACAATGGCATTGATTTTGATAGAAGAAAAGTACACATTACTGATCAGTGCTAATGACGTATTGTCAAGTGAAATCTCCATTCAGTGCAATGAGGTTGACGCAGGTTATTCACCATTAAAAGATCCAGGACCTTTGAATCCTTTATCAGAATTTTCAGTATGAAATCAACCATCTAAGCATATATCTTCACTGCATTATTAGCTTGGGTTAGCACATTTAAACTAACCTCATCACTGTCACTCAATAGCCAACTCCTTCAGTTACTTACTGTCTTTTCAGTTTTCTGCTATTGACTTAAGCAAACGTGGTAGTCTATCTGTTGGCCCTCTTGTGCTACTCTAAGGACTCCTAAACTTTTTCAGTGTATTTCAGGAAATAGTTTTTGCCCATTCATATTATTTGGATGGAAGTGATGTTAAACCAGCCCTCATTGCCACACGTTCCTTTTGCTTGATTTTATTGTTGGAAAACCATGGGCGATTAACTTTATAAGAAGAAGCTGCTGTTACTACAACTGTAGTAAGCCTTGAGTATGAAATGCACTGGATAGCCTTTGGGCAATAGATCTTAAACCTGAGAAAGAAGTGATATCTTCTTTTGTATGGCATCAGATATCAACTTTCAAATCTATGAGCCGCTGTGTGGTATTATCACTCAATATGCTGATTTCATCTACCCCATCTAAGCATTTGTAGAGATTGCAGCTTTCAGTTAAATACTGTGCTGTTTGTTGGACTTCACATGCACACAGGGTGTCTACATGTGCATTTGATGTGGGTACAGTTTGCTTATGAGTAACTGGTGCAGGGATGTGGCAGCAGATTTGCTGCTCTTAGAACCAAACTACTGCCAAATCCTGTGGCCCTGAAATGGGATCCTGCTGCCACCAGGGAGAGCTCCAGGCTATGGCCTGCAGCTGACAGTCATCTTTAAAAGCTCCCTGGCCAGCCACTTCCCTGAGCACAAGCAGCATGTGCAGTGCAGGGGCAGCGTGCAGCAACGTGCTTCTCACTGCCTGTGCCTTCCCGCGTCAAGGCTGCTTTGGGCCCTGCCCCTGTCAGCAACGACCAGTACCCTGGGTTCCTGCTGGTTGCTGCACTGGCCCTGCTGGCTCGCTGTGCCAACTGCCACCTGGCCCATGGCTGCCTGGGCCCTCCCAGCTCCCCCACACCCAGCGACCACCTCCCAGCTGCCACGTGCCATCTCAGTCACCACTGCAATGCAGCTACCACTTGAACACCATCTGGCTGGCGAGACCTCAGCAGGGATGCCAACAACATGCTGCTGGATGCCATCACCAGGGCCACCTTCACTGCCCTGGACCTCCAGTCCAACTGCCTATAGGCCTGCTGGGCCACCTAGGACTGGTGACTGTGCATTGCCCAGCACACTTAGGATGATGAGCAGTGGTTGGAGGCATTCTGCATGACCTGGGCAACCTTCTGGGATCTTCTGGAGCAGCTCTGGTCACATCTGGAGCAGCAGAACACTGGCATGTGGCTGCCCTTCCCCACAGACACCTGGATGGCCCTCACCTTGAAGCTGGCCACACCTGCCAGCCTGTGGTACATCAGCCATCTTTGATATTGGCAAGTCCACCAAGGTCCCAGGAGAGCCGCACACCTGCCACTGGGGCCAGGGCACCAGGTGTTGGAGGAGCTGCTGGACCATCTCCACCACCTCCACCCCTCACCACACCCACCAACAATAAAACATGTCCTTCCCCATGCAAGCTATGTACACTGTGATTTATGCAACATCCCAGCATGGGGGGCCACAGGGTGGGGGTACCTAGGGGGCAGAGCCTGATTAAGATCATTAATTAGATAACAAGGTGTGGCAGACGAGAAAGGTGGGCAGTTGGCCTAGAAACAGGTGGGTGGTTGGTCCAGAAACAGGTGGGCAGCCAAAGGCAAATCGGCCCTGAGAAGGCCCCCCTGTTACAGATGTGTTCATGGGATTATGCAAGCAACTCTCAGATTTGAGGGCAAGGGGATATAAGTAGTGCAGACTTTCTATGTGCAGACAGGTGATTGTGGGCTAGGCTATAAGCACCAACCAGTGGAACTAAATTGGAATGACAGCTTGGGATAAGCACCAGTTGACCAAGAATTTCCTCATAAAGACATTATTTCTCATGATGAAAGGATAGTCCTATAACTGTGACATTATTTTGCTCCAACCTTCCAGCCCCAAGACATATAGATGAAGGCTATCCTGGCAGTCTACAAGTGAACAGCTATCATCATCTGGAATTTAGCTGCTTTAGATTGCTCTGCATCAATGAATAATCAGTTCTGGTATTGGCAAGTCCACAGACGGGTTATGAAGAAGATCTGCATAATGATCATTATAATTACGATAATTCAGGCATGTGCAATGAAAATTGCAACTGTGCCTGGGGCCATGAGTGGTACACACATGACCATTATCTACCCCCAAGGCACATGTGACTGTATTAACTCAGTCCATTGTTCTGGAGGAAATGCTAAATTACAAAGCATTGTTCAAGTGCAGTTTTGTCAGATGTGTGGGTTGAAAATATTATATCAAGCTATTCCAAGTATTAGGCTTTTTGAACTAGAACAAAAAGTAACTTCTCACCCAATAAGATAGATGTCAATGAGTGTTTGATTATGTTTTTATTCTGGAAAATCTAGTTTTGGTCCTGACTGCCCTAGATCATAAAATCACACATTAACGTCATAATGCCTGTATGAAAAGGGTTAATTTATGCCCTTAGTAAGTGCTGGATGACTGCTTGAATACACATTTGTCAAATGAAGGTGTGATGGAGTGCTTATACAGCTGTTTCAATTGCACCATGTATATTGCTATAGTTGTTGTTTGGGCATGTTGTGCTTCATATGCCTATCAGCATGGGCATGCCCACCCCCTTAAGCCAGGGGTGGGCAAAATATGGCCTGCAGGCTGGATCTGGTCTGCCTGGCAATTTCATCTGGCCTGCGGGTACCTATCAACTAATTTTACCCCCCAGCCTGTGTGCCTCACTTCCACCCTTATGCGTGGAAGGGCCCAGAACATAGCTTCCGGGTGGGGCTGCTGCTGCCATTGCTGCAGCCTCTGGGGGACCTGCTCATCTTCCCTGAAATCGAGAAGCTCCTCCTTGTCTTCCTGCTGCATTGATCACTCTGGGCAGCAGGTAGGGAAGTGGTGGGGGTGGGCGGGGGAGATGCAGCTGAGCAGGGACAGGGAGGATGGGGCTGGGGCTGGTGGTAGCATGGAGCCCACTCCCAAGGGGGTAGTGGGAGTGCAGCACTCGGGTGGGTAGGGTGTGGATGTGAGGGAGGGTGGGGGGCTGTGGGGACCCCCCATGCATTCCCTCTCTATGGCACACAGCCCCCGCCACTGGCAACAGCAGCAGGTGGGGGCCCTCAGGGCTCTTGTGTCCTGTGCAGGTGCTGCCACTTGGCAGTGTGTGGCTCCTCTCAGAGCTGTACATGGTAGCAAGGAGTGCAGCCAGGCCAGTCTAATTCCATTGCACAGGGCTTCCCCCAGTGGTGTGTGAGTGCCAGGAGATGCATGTGCACCATGGGGAGTCCCACATGATAGAGGCAGGTTAATATGGTTGTGCTCCTTGCTCCCATGTGCTGTTCTAGCTGGAGCTGTATGCTGCTGGGCAGCAATGCTTACATGGACCACGAGTGGCCTGAGGGCTGCCACCACCTGCTGCTGCTGCTGCTGCCAGTGGCAGGGGCTGTGCACCATGGCAGGGAGTGCATGAGGGGGAGGTCCTCACAACCCCCCCCTCACAGCCCACAAACCCCACACACTTACACCCTGCCCCCACATATACACACACCCCACAACATACCCTACACCCCCAACATATACAGTCACATCCCCTCACAACCTCTCCACACACCCCCACACCCAACACCCCACCATGTACACATACCCACCCCCAAACACACCCCACACCCTCCCTCACACACAATATACAAGAGAAAGACTTTGTTTTTTAGCTATTATGCATTCACCTCTAACTACACTACACAAACACAAATCATGACAAAAATATTAATGTATGTTATAGTAGGTGTTTGACTTTTAGCATAGGATTTGTTTGGTTTTTTTCTGGTTCAGATGGCAACACCCATCCCAAAAGGATTACTTGCAGGGGCTTACCCCTGCCTTAAGCCATACTGACAAGAAAACTACTTTTTTATAGATCTGCTACAGATAGCCAGAATGTGTTTAGGTGTGATGGGTTGCAGGAGAAGTAAGGGACATGTTTAATTGAGCAGATTCACCTGGATGTTTTCTGTAGCTTTACCAACATCTAGGCCTCAGAAGGCTCAGGGGCTGCAATTACCTGGCAGTGATGGCTATTTTGTTACTTTTCCTGTAGATGATAGAAGAGGAAAGGGGAGAGGGAGGTCAGGACAGTTGCCAAAAGCAGAAAGAGGTGATGAAGAATGCACTAATTGTGGCAATACCTGAAGTCTATTCTTTGCATGCTCAAATGAGGAGGAGGAAAGGTGGTAGTTTCCAAGCTGAATGTAGAATTGTAGCTATGCTAATATGTGAAACCAATTTAGATGCTGGTGGGGTGGTAGCATGGACATTACTATGTTTCCCAAACCTAGGAGGAAAGCTACAGTAAGATTTTTCTTTTCTTTTTTATTTATTTTTTTTGCTCTTCCATATATAGCATCCCCTGTTCAGGTTGTTCCTACAAATGTGGTGAGGAGCATATTATGTTTTTCCATAACTATAACGAGGAAATTAGTCCTTATATGGCTACGGCAATGATGGTTCTTACAGCACTTTCTTCTTTCCCTGTTTCTCTTTCCCCTCATTGGAGTACTTAGGTTACTGGGGACCCTTAGGAAGACTGTCAGCTCCACCTCACTGAAGAACACTGTGGTTGGTGAGGGCTCTAACTCAGTCATCCTCAACATTGGTGATGACTCACCCACAAACTTCCTCAGGGCCTTTGGTTTGCTTAGGGACACAAAATAATAAATTTTCCTGGCATCACAAGCAACCAATTTGGTGTCAGTCTGGAGCCAGGAAATCACAGGAAAAGAACATTTCATTGAAATGAATAAGTGAATTTGGAGATCTAGAATGTATGCAGAGAAATATGTAAGCCAGGGTGTTAATATCAAAGTTGGGTCCATATGTACTTTATTTCAATACAAAATTGGAGAGAATATACTGCCTGGAGGCTAAACACTAGATACACATAAATATCCCTCAGTGGAAATTTTGGAAAACCCTTGAGGGATTCTCTGTGTAGGTTGTCAGTGAGTCATACCTACTTTCCTAATGCATCTCCCTTTGAGCTTTAAAGCCTCTCCCTTTGAGCCTTGACGTTTCACTATCTTAACGTTAATAATACAATTAGCTTGAATTGGAGATTTTTTTGTGTGAAGGCAAGTCAGGTAAAAACAACACTCAAAATATACCTTGAGCTAATAGTACACTCTGTTAGATGCTGTGAAAAAGTAGATCCATGATTGATCCTACTAAAGCAGACCCATGGGCTGCATTAGTAGAAGTGTTGCCAGCAGATTGAGGGAGGTGATTCTTTCCCTCTATTCTGCACTGCTGAGGGTGCATTTGGAGTAATGTGTCCAGTTTTGGGTCCCCTGCTACAGGAAGGATATGGACAAATTGGAGAGAGTCCCGTGGGGCCATGAAAATTGTTAGGGGCCTGGGGCACATGACTGATGAGGAGAGGCTGCGGGAACTGGATTTATTTAATTTGGAGAAGAGAAAACAGAGCAGGGATTTAATAGCAGCCTTCAGCTACCTGCAGCGGGGTTCCAGAGAAGGTAGGGTTAGACTGTTCTCAGTGGTGGCAGATGACAGAACAAGGAACAATGTGCTCAAGTTGCAGCAAGAGAAGTTTAGGTTAAACAGTAGGAAAACTTTCTCAGTAGAAGGTAAAGTACTGGAACAAGTTGTCCAGAGACATTATGGAATCTCCATCTCTGAAGGTTTTTAAGACCCGACTAGATAAAGCCTTGGCTTGGATGATTTAGTTGGGGATGGTACTGATTTGAGCAGGGACTTGGCCTAGATGACCTCCTGAGGTCCCTTCCAATCCTCATTTTCTATGATTTCTATGATTCAAATCCTACCTCTAAAATCTGTGGCAAAACTTCCATTGACTTCAGTAGGGCCAGGTTCACATCCTATTTTTGGCTGAAACTGTAATGATCACAAGAAAGAGTTCCAGGACTGGAAACAGCCATGGGTTAATTGAGTGTAGTAGATTTTTTTAAATTGATCTTAGCTAAGACATTTGAACATTTTCAAGTTATTTGAATATTTCTGTATTAATAGAGAGATTTAGAGAGATTTCATGTCTGCAGACTGATTTTTTTTTTAAACCTCTTTAGGCCAAAAGATTGAATGAAAAAGGTACATCACAAAACAACTAAACTAACAAACTGCCAGCAAAACCCATGAATTACTTTTTTCTGTGATCCACATTTTCTTTGAAGAATGCCAGGTGCCAAAACAACAAGAGTAAAATACTGAACCGACACCAGCAAGAGTCCTGTCTGTATCCTTTCGTGTGATGTACTAATGGGCTCTCTTACTATCTCAGGAAGGCAGATCCTGAGGGACAAAGACTTGATGTTCAATGATGTGAGATGCAGCACATTAAAATGCAGAATCAGAAGGAGCTTTAGTGCAGGTGGTAGCATAGTCTAATCTGAATGTCCTAGCTGGTATTAAACTGGGTTATATTTACAGAGTCAGGATTTAACTTAAGTTGCAGTGCCTGAATTGTTCATCTTCATTTCAGTGATTTAACTGCGGAAAAGCACAGATTAAATGAAAAAAAAAAAGTCATGTCTGATGGGTTTACACAGGAATGAATTTGGCCCAGTCAATTTTATATCTGCAAGTTTGCCTCAAGTAAACTTAAGATATTGGGCTGTGAGCTGATTGAAAATATGTTATAAAGAAAAGGTTTTGGATCCTTTATTTCTTATGTTTGCCAAGCATTGTGTTTGGTTATAATGCAACATATTATATCAACAGGAAAGCCAGAGAAACTATAGCTTTCTTGAATAATAGAAAACCTACATAATAGTCACATATGTTTCTATAACAACCAGAGGCATACCTGGTAAGATATGTGCCTTAGGCAAAAACCCCAGTGGTCCTCCTCTGCCCTAATGGAAGATGCCACTGCTGCAGAGGGAGGTGCTGCTGTATCCTGTCACCAGTGGGACATCACAACACTGATTTTGGTGGCACTTCCCCCTGCAGCAGTGCCTCCGAGCCCCTCTTCAAGTACTTTTCTGACTCCCATTGCTGGCATCCCCTTTAACTTGGGGTCTGGGGACTGTGCCATGATCATCACCCACTGCTAGTTATGCTACCGATAACAGTCTTATTAACTAGCATGTGTTCATATTACCATGAGCAAAAGGGTATCAGGGGAGATTTACAATGCATCTTACCCATGGTATCTTAGGTTTTAATGAAAGAGGCATAATTGCTACTGTGATTAGCTTTTATAGTTACTGTGGGGTACACGTGTGCACAAGGGCAGTTACTGTGGAGCAAATGATGTCCTGTAAATCCCCATCTCCCCCTTTGCTCATTTGTATGCCTGTGTCCTAAACCTCTTTCAGAGCTAGATTAGGCACTTATGCTCCTAAATCCCTCGTGAAACTTAATGAGATCTATAGGATCCTAAATTGTTTTCATGCTTTTCAAATGGTACCTGCCCAGTTTCCCCTCTTATTATCTTGTTAGGAGAAAATAACTTGTCTCCATCTGGTTGGAAAATAGGAAAAACAAAATGTTCTTGGAAATGACTTGTTTGTTTAGACATTTGCAACCAGCTCTCCTCGTGGTAAACTACCTCATGCAAAATCTAATAGGAAATGATGCAAAGCCTCATAAGGTGCATGTGTTGCCTGCCATGTCAATGTACAAAAAGGGTCAGTTTTATGCACAGGTGTGCATAAATCATGAAGTTATGCTTTGAAAATGTGCCTCAGAAAAAAATCTACTTAAGTAACATGTAAAACTCCAAAAAGATGTTTGGTTTCAAGGTAATTGTTCTTTTTAGAGCTCATCAACAACTGGAAAGCTTCTCACGACAAATTTGGCTGTTGCATTTTCCCAATTTGGTCAGATTGTTTAAAACACAGGTTAATATTTGTGAGCATGTGTGTACATGTGCATATGTGTGTGAAAGGTAGTCTTTTCTTTTGGTAAAATTCAAAATCTGAAAAATTTCAGTTAGTTATAATACTCACATAATCTATTTTCCGCATTCTTATTTCCTTGGGTTTTTTATTAGTAAGGACAACGATGTGAAAACAGAATCTTGCTCTTAAGTGTTCTTCATCTGACACTTATTTCCCCTTGGAGTTGAGCTTCTAATTATGACATTATAACTTCGTGCTAAGGAAATCAAAGACAAGGGCTTCAGGTGGGGATAAGAAGCTACAGAAGAGGAACTTTTATGCATCAAAAACTTGTGTGTTGCAAATATGCCTCCTTCATAAGAAAAAAAAAAAGAAAAGAAGCAAAATAATTCTTAATAAAACACTTGTCAGTTTTCAGGCATAGCTGCCTGTCCTTTTCCCATTCTCCCTTCAGTAATCAAATTTTCCTCATAGACTACTCAGCTAACAATGAAACATACTGGACTGAAGAGTTAGAACAGATGGGAAAAAGGGTTTTGCAAACAAACTAGAATGGCTTTTTATGGTACCATTATTAAAATATAATTATTAGGAAATATCCTTCAGTGCAATATCAAGCAGAAGTTACTGCATTAATCTGTCAGGAAAGGATTTATACCTCTCTTTACATTTTGATTATGGCATGTGTGCATGTGGATCCTGTTCATGTCCATCTACAATCTGCATCTAATTCACAGGTTGTTTTGTTTATGAGAGACGAGCCTGAATTCCTCAGAAGTTTTATGCTGGAAAGTGACAATAGGACTCTCCCAGCTATTTCTATGCACAAATTTGCCCCTTAAGGATCAGTTTACTTTTGCAACAGAAGAAGGGAGATATCAAAATGACCTATCAAACTGTCATCTTGTGTATCTCGGCTGTTACCCGCAGTAACGTGGCCCAAAGTGATATCTACTGAAAACACAAGGTTAGCATGTCACAAATGATAGCATGAAGAACAGAACTTCCCTTGTGATCTGAAAGCCAGATAACTAATTAATTTGCTGCCTATTATCCACTGCGTTTTTGGCATTTGGCCATGATGTGTCCTCTGTAATGTATCCAGTAGTATAATTACAATAGTAAATAGCTGGAAAGTACCTTTATCTTTACAGTTCAGTGGACAGAAAATTGCCCCATAAAATATAGTTTCTGCCACTATAGTGTGCTGTATATTTATTTTTAATTCTTTAGCATTTTTAATTCTAGCTTTCTATGAGAACTCTATCTACTTGCAAAGAAGGGTGCCCAAAGAGGGAAAAAGAGCAGGTCAAAGAACGTTACAAATTATCTCAATTTTTTTACAACTCAGAATAACTCCTTTTTAGATTGTCCAATTAGACTTCTTCCACTGCATTTCAGTTTTTGAAAAGATGGAGATGCTAAGACCCAATGTAAATAATATTTCTTTTTATATCGAAGAAAAGAAATGAAAGGAATGTTCCTGTTTCCTTTAAAGATGGTTGTAATAACAGATACTGCGTAGTACAAAGAGCTCTGTCAGGCTTTCACTGATACCCAGGTCTTTCTAACATTATGTAGAGAAAGATAATGATCAAAAGGCATATTAATTAAATGCAAAATATTTTAATAGAGGATTAGACAACTCTTTAGTTAGCACTCTTTCTTAGTAGAAAAGATACATATTTCCTTTTTTAAGTCTTTTTATGTGAAAAAATAATTAATTGCTTACTGCTTACTTTCTCCTGGGCTTAGATACTTCGCAAGTTCATACATAGTCTCTAATCTTGATTGCAGCTGCAGTAGTAGCCAGAATACAGAGCAAAACCTCTTCCTAAGAAAAGATAACATAGTCAAATGCTTTTCTTGCAGTCCAAAGCATTATTCATGTGCCTGATAATCACGTACAACAAATGAAGTACAGTGCATGCAGGAACTGAAAGATTTCTGGCTCATAGCCTTCTTTGATGCAACTGCAAGGGTTAAGGGGCATTTAGATGGTTCTTGATCACATTTGTGAATCCGTATCTACAGGGGCTCCAAAAACCCCCACAGTTCTATATCATTTAGAGCGGCCACTACTTTGTAGCCACGCTGGTGGCTATGAAAGAGGATAGTGGGAGCAAAGGGGAAAGCAGAGAGTCTGCCATACAGTTTCTGTATCACTTTGCTTTTCTGCATTCTAGGAGAGCCTATAGTTTCTCAGAACAATTTGAACGTTGCTTTGCACCATCAGAGTGAACCAAATACTCACACGCTGACTTGGTCAAAATATGCCACAGGAGCTATGTTTACATTTCCTTATTTCCCCTGTTTTCATTGCTATCCCATCCTTAGATCTGCATTGCATACAGAAACGTAAGCGTTAGGAAACATCTAATACCCATAAAAACTAAATGGAAGATAGAAGGAAAAGCATGCAACTCAGGAAAGTGAAGGAGAGTATACAAATAAGAGGAGAGAGAGAGAGAATAAAAATCTGTGTCGGGATGATGGGCAACTGTGTATAGCTGAAGAACAAAAGCCGTATCAGGTTTTTCCATGTGTGTTCAGTACTGATGTGGACCAGTAGCCTTATATGCATGCAAGAGAAACCTGAGAGCCATTTGGCTGCTTCTGGCAGTGGAGTATCTGACATGTCTATGATATGTTTAAGGTTGGTTGCTATTTGTAATGTTTATGTAAAGATAATGATTGTAGATATTAACTAATAATTACAAAATCACCAGAAGTCACAGAGACTAGATTCATAACTGCCATTCCTGGGAAGGCTCTTTAATAAGAAGTAAAGCAGAGCACTAGATTAGGCAATTGCAGGGCCAAGTGGTGCTATCTTTACATGACCGCTGTATATAAAAAATGAAAATAATGAATTGCACTGTGGTGACTGAAAGTCTCATTTATCCTACAGAATCTTTCTTACTGATAATTTTGCACAAAAAAGTAATGAACAGTTTATAGCATGGAGGTTTATTTCTGGTATTAAAATAAGCAAACATATAGCTCAGTATATACACAAGACCTGATTGATTCTGATCTCACATTGGTGCATTTCACGACAATACTACTGAATTAAACCAGATGTTCAAAATGAGTGTAAAGTAGAAGTTCTTCTGTAAAAGAATAGACATAGTCCCTCCTTTCAGAGAGAAACTACCCTATAAGCCATCCCAGTAATGGTGATGGACAGTTCTAGATTTTGCTTGGTTAAAAAAAAGAGAAAAGAATATGAACCTTCACCTGACTGCAATGCTAAATAAAAGGCAATTTTTTATGTACAATTTTTTTTTTAACCAGACTCATGGTACATCTTCCTATGTTGATTCTTGTTCTGAAAACAAAAGTAGCACAGGAAAGGAGACATTTACCTTAGAGGCATTGTTCCAGTGAGAGCCGTTAGGGTAAAAGAAAAGGTGCAGCTTTTCAGAGCATCCATATCCTTTCCAAAGGAAGGTATTATATTAATGATTTGTTGTATAGCCTGTGAGGAAGTTGTGGATAAAGCAGCTACTGTAGCTAAAGGTGCAAAAAGCAGAACTGTGTTTTTCTTGTGATTCACTAACTGCTTAAATGGGGGGAGGAGGGGGAGCAAAACAACTTTTGTGGCAGTTCTTAAGATTCATGTGGATAGTGCAACTATTAAGCTTGGTTTTGACAGATGTAGTGTGTTGCATTGCCTGCATTCATAGCTATCAACTTCGGAAACTTGAAAGGGGTCACTATCAGTAGGGGTGCTTGCAGGTTAGTTAAGCAAAGCTGGTAAGACAGAAGGACACTACATTTCTGCTGTTTGTCCAAGTTGCAAATGGTTTGGTATGTGACAATGTACGTTAAGGTTGGAGGACCCATATGCAGTAATTTTTAAATGAATTTGATGATTTCAGGTATGAAATATTGCTATAGAACCCCAGTTCTTAATTTATTGAGTCGTCCATGTTGGCTTCTTTAAAATGCCAGTTTTCCTTCTGTAATATTAAAACCCCTTCTATAATACCAAACAAAACTCTTTGCTAAATTTTAAATCAAGAAATAGTTCTTGCAAATATAATTAGAGTGAGACAGGATGCTGAAATACTGTTTATTGACAGAAAAGCTAATTGTGGTTGGGACTACTGAAAGCTTCCATGAGCTGTGACAACAAAGTGCCTGAATTCTGACCTAGGTTAGGCACTTCTAGGAGTGAAAAGGTAATTTAAATCTTTAGCCTCTTTGCTGAGTTTGTCAACTGTAGTAATGTTTTGTGGTGCGTATAACTGCATGTTGGAAAGTCGATTGAGATCACGAAATTATTCCATGTAGAATAAGAAATAACTATCAGATTTACAAGTCTAGCTACTATCAATGGATTTGAAAAAGTTCTCTTGAGATGAAAACCTATTTTTCATATTATCAATCTGTTGTGCAGTCCAGTTTCACAAGTGGCTGTTATATGATATGGCAGTTCCAATTCCAAATTAAGATACAGATCTGTAATCTAATTAACTTTAATAGTGTTAGTATTTATTTATAAATACATTAATTTCCATGTTTTTATTTTCATTTGGATATAGGACATAAAGCAGAAGCTATTGGAGGATTTTTTTTCCAACAAGATCTTCCGCTTTCTTCCTATTCATGGTGACCAGTAGTGTAATAGCTTTTTATCATTTTTCCAAGTTTTCAAGGAATGGCTTTATGTAAAGGGATGGGGGAGGGGAGTCCTACCTTGTGAACCTGATATCAACAGCAGACATAATAGTGGAGCCTTTCTGAAATGAAAAATGTTGTAATTTGTTCCACAGTAATGGAGAGAAATGTAAGATATGATTATGACACAGCCATCACAGATTGCATTAGTGACAGATTAATGAAGAGGAAAAGAAATGCATTGTGGGAATCATGAACCCATGACAGCTGTGCCATCCTTTTTGGGAAACTCACAAATGAAGTCTCCCTCTGAGACTAGAATAAGAGTGTGATTAGCTCAGCATTGCTTTTTTTCTCCCACTATAGACTTCAGTTTTAATAATGATTAAAGAATAATGCCTGAATCCCATCTGAATGGCTTTTAAGGTTTAACTTGCTGAAGCTATTCACAGAGCCTAGCTTGTAAAGGGGACTGAACAGATCTGCACAACTAATCGTGGAATATTACACTGATACTTCATCTCCTCCATCAATACCAATTAAGGCTACACAGAGTGCATCCCATATAATTTTAATGGGGGAGGAATTTTCAATCTGGTCAGGTATTTCTCTGTGTGTGCATGTTTGTATGTCTGTCATTAAAATTTGGAGACCTGTGCAAGATCCTGCCTGTGAATGTTTAAAATCTTCACAGATGTTATTTAGCTGTCAGAATGGAAAATATCCTGCTCTTTGCTATAGTGATTTTGGCTCATTAACATAAATAAAAAATAAAGCATAACAACAACAATCTTGCTTAATGTGTACACACAGAAGTACTGTTATAGACATCTGGCAATCGGTGGGAGATGGTGAGAGGAGTCAGATGAATGGGAACTATTTAGAAGCAGTATCAGATTCCTTTATCTGTGACAGGAACCTCAATGCCACTGACTTTCCCAGTGTATTTCAACCCTTTGCCTTTCAGAAGTCATGGGGATTAAGATGGAGCCTGACCCTGAAAGAAATCCTAAACATTTATTGTCAGGTTACTGTTAATATTTTCTTCCATTTTGTGCCAAAATCAAGTGGCTGCAATCAGGTAAGGTGCTGATGCCCCTGGGACTGTAGAAAAATGAAAGTAAATGTTATGAAATAAAAACAGGTGAAGGGCGAGGAAAAGGGATACGATATATAAGCAAACAGGTAAAGTAAGTAGAATGCTGGTGGATTGATCTCCTGTTAGAGCTGCATCTTTAACAAATGTTAAGTAGCATTGTTTCATTTTATTATTTGTATTGTGGTAGTACCTAAGGGCCCCAGCTATAAATCAAAGCCTTAGGAGGCTGTGTGCACAGTAAAAGATACTCCCTCAATGAAGAAAATGCCATTCATCTATCTATACAGTGTGTGAGTGTGTCTGTAGGAAAGAAAAAGAAGTGAGGGGAAGGGTGAGAGAAGGAGGTTGAATTGCCAAGGTTAGATAGGAATGAAGGGTTGCAGTGATAAGATATGATGGGACAACTAAGAGCAATGCAGCAAATCAAAAAATGCAGTCATCTTCTTTGGGGTGACTGAGTGATGACATTAGGAACTGCATAAGCTGCTTCTAGCATTTGCTTCTTTGCCTTGGAGGGAGAGAATCCAAGCTATTAGACCCAGGGCCAGATGTGTTCATCTAGATCAAGTGGTAAACAGCAAGGTCCTGCCTCACCTGCAGCAAGCTCTGTTCGATAGCTGGTGCTCGTTGGTTTACAGGAGAGTGCCGGGATTTCCAATATTTGCTCCAGGTGTTCTTGCTGTCTACTGCTGCTGTTAACTCTATAGCAGCTGTAGCTGGCTGAACTGGAAGCTATTATAATGCATAGGCACCACAGTGAGAAATGAGTAGAACAGGATAGGCTCTGTAACACAGTTGTTTCATGGTGTCTCGTGTACTGTGCATCAGTAATAACTCCCAGGGCAGCATTGGCTGAGCTTAGGAGTTAATGAATCAGTGTATCATGAATCTGCTGGAGCTGTTCATGATACACTGAGCCTCAAATCAGTATTTATCTGGGAATTTAAGGGAAGTCGCTGAAGAAAATGCATCAAATTTAAAACTTTAAATAAGGGATGTCAAGTCATCTGGCCCTGTGGACCAGATGAGTGGCCTGGGACTGGCCCACAGGCTAGATGAAAGGACAGGGCTGACCCCACAGGCCAGATCCCACACAGATTCCCTCCTGTTCTGCTGCCACATGCTGAACCCAGTGCTTGTGGCACCTGCTCTGGCTAGTCCAGGACTGTGTCACTCTGGCGAGACTGGAACATGAGCTGCACATGCTGCCTACTCCAGCCAGTCCAGGGAGCACATATCCTGGACCAGCTAGGGCAGGTAATGAACATGTGTAGTACAGGACCAGACAAACCAGAGCAGGTGTCAGATCCAGCTTCTGTGGGATGCGCAGACCCTCCTTCCCACTCCCTGCATGCTGGACCCAGTGCCTGCTTATAGATTCATAGATGTTAGGGTCGGAAGGGACCTCAATAAATCATCGAGTCCGACCCCCTGCATAGGCAGAAAAGAGTGCTGGGTCTAGATGACCCCAGCTAGATGCTTATCTAACCTCCTCTTGAAGACCCCCAGGGTAGGGGAGAGCACCACCTCCCTTGGGAGCCCGTTCCAGACCTTGGCCACTCGAACTGTGAAGAAGTTCTTCCTAATGTCCAGTCTAAATCTGCTCTCTGCTAGCTTGTGGCCATTATTTCTTGTAACCCCCGGGGGCGCCTTGGTGAATAAATCCTCACCAATTCCCTTCTGTGCCCCCGTGATGAACTTATAGGCAGCCACAAGGTCGCCTCTCAACCTTCTCTTGAGGAGGCTGAAAAGGTCCAGGTTCTCTAGTCTCTCCTCGTAGGGCTTGGTCTGCAAGCCCTTAACCAT
>NW_005842515.1:285981-295114 GCF_000455745.1 Alligator sinensis | reverse complement strand
CCTCCTGTGTCCAGGCGTTTCGTAACCTGGTCATAAAAAGAGACTAGATTGGTCAGGCACGATCTGCCTGCCACGAACCCGTGCTGGTTTCCCCTCAGCATAATTTGTCCTGCCGGGCTCTCGCAAATGCGAGCCTTGATAATTTTTTCAAAGACTTTGCCAAGGATGGAGGTGAGACTGACTGGTCTGTAGTTGCCCGGGTCCTCCTTCCTCCCCTTCTTGAAAATGGGGACCACATTGGCCTTTTTCCAGTCCTCCGGGACTTGGCCCGTGCGCCATGAGCGTTCAAATATTCCCGCCAGTGGCTCTGCAATGATGTCGGCCAGTGCCTTCAGCACCCTCGGATGGAGCTCATCCGGGCCTGCCGACTTAAAGGCATCCAGTTCTTCCAAGTGACTCTGCACCATCTCAGAGTCTACACATGGTAGTCTGGCGCCTTGCTGCTGCCTCTCTACAACCCCAGTGAGAGACTTGTTGTGCCCCTCGCTTAGGAACACTGAGGCAAAGAACTTGTTGAGGAGTTCAGCCTTGTCAGCCTTGCTTTGGCCAGTTGGGGACTGCGCTGCATGTGGTGCCCACTCTTGGACCTGCTCCACATGTTGCCTACCTCAGACTGGCCAGAGCAAGTGCTGCACTCTGCTCGTTTTCCAGACCAGCCAGAGTGGACACTGCATTCAGTGCAGTCCTGGACCAGCCAATGCAGATACTGTGTGCACTGGCTTTGACATGCAGGGAGGGTTCTGGCCTGGCCCCACATGGGGCTAGAACAAAGGCCTGGATGATATGGCTCTGTTTGCTGAATCTGGCCCACAGGTAGGGTTGCCAACTCTGAAATTATTCCAGGAGATTTTTTTCCCCAACATGATGTAATGTTATTAATAGGGGTGCACTGATAGAGATTTTTTGGGTCAATTTTTAATGAGCCATATCGGGTGATACTGATCTGATTGCTAACATGCAGCTGGGCAGCTTAGAGAGCAGTGTCCGACTGGTAAGTCTGTTGTCTGGGAAGGGGCAAGGGGGAAGAGAAGGGGGGGCAGATCAAGGCCCCAACAGTGGGGGAGGGAGCAGGGCTGGGGCAGGGTTGGGGGCAAGTGCTGCACAGCCGGGGTGGATCTTGGAATGGAGCTGCAAGTGACTCATGGAAGAGATGAGGGGGGCTGGGGCTGGGGCCGGGGGCAGCACCGAACTCTTCCCGGTTGGGGGCTGGGTCAGGCTTCACTCAGGGCATGTGGCATGTGCTGGGAGGGGGGCAATTGGGGGGGGCTGCAGCCACCCCAAAATTCACTGTAGCTCCCCTTCCACCACTGCCAGTGCCCATCCTGAGTGCATCCTCAGCTGCTGGGAAGAGCCTGGCACTGTCCCCAGCCCCAACACACAGTGGTAACCCACCCTTACCCTGCACACAGATCTGGGGGCATCCCACCATCCCCTTCCAGGGTGTGTGCAGCAGCGGGAGCCACCACCCCCTCCCTGCAGCCCCCAGATGAGCTGCTCATGGCTCCATCCCATGCCCTGTCCCAGCTGTGGAGCACTTGCTTCTTTCCCAGCCGCATTCCCTCCCTCACCACTGGGGCTTTGATCTGCCCACCCCTCCATGCCCCTTCCCTCACAACAGGCTTACCAGCTGGACCCAGCTGCTCTCCATGCTGCTGGACTGTGCTCCTGGCGGCCTGCGTGCTGCACTGTGACTGTGCGCATTCACATGGCATTTATTGGCGACATTATTGGCCATATCAGCCATAAAAAGTCAATTGCTGATACTGTCAATTTTCCTTATATTGGTGCCAATCTGAAATGGGACCAATGTATCATGCACCTCTAGTCATTAATTGTACTGTTCAACCCATTCACAATATCAGTCTCCCAGATTGCTTTCAACAGTCACCGGGAGATCAATGCCGATTCTGGTAGACTCCTGGCCAGTCTGGGAGGGTTGGCAATCCTACCCACAGGACATATCTTTGACAGTCTTGCTTTTAACATATCTCCTGCAATGACTATAGGAAAAGATCAGACAAAGGCCCCATTTCCTATTTGCTGTGGAAGTTCCTTTGCTGTCCCATACAATATTTTTGTCCTTGATCCTGTGATATTTTTCTATCCTAAAATATCACAGGATCAAGGCCAAAGTTAAGGATGCACCAGTTAAAAGCTGCAGAAACTGGTGATGGATCAATACTATAGATGGTAAAATATAGCTGATTTAGCAGGACAAAAAGTTAAGTATCTTGTAAGAAACCAACATTTTTTTCAAAATGTAAACGATGAGAATAAGATAACCTAAGAAAAACAGGTTGTCCCTTTTAAGGAGTACATTTCCATTATATTATGATTTTTGTAGCCTGCAACATACCAACTGACCCTTCAGGTATGTAAATTGTTTCCAAAATAATGTGAAGTCTATGGTCCATTTCCTACAATCACTTATATAGAATAATTGCAGAGAATTAGTGTCTGTAGAAAGTGTCAGAAAGATAACTTCTTTCGACTGAAGTCTTTGCAGCATTGGAGATATGTTTACACCAAAATTTAATGGTTGTAAAGTCAGACAGTTCATATAGAGTAGAACCTGGACCCATACTGCACATGTTTTAAGTTGTGCAAAACTAAATCTTCACTAGATAGATTTGCTAAATTCTAACTAAAACTTCTTGGCCAACTTCTGCAACATTCAATCTTTTCCATTTACAAGAGCTTTCATGCCAGACAATAAGAACCAACAGTTGAGGTGAGTGGAATATAACTTCTTTGTCCTTTTAATTGTAACATTTGGCAGTGATACTACCAGAAAGAATGATGAATAATACTAATTAACATAATTTTTCAGTGCACAGTTTCACTAGGATCTAGGTTTAAATCACCAATTCATTTCACCTTGGTCACTGAACATCCAGATTAGATAGTAATGGAATATTTTAAGTAAAAGAAGTTATTATCTAGATATGAAAGCATTCATTATCTCATTATTGTTTCTTACCGTCTACAAGAAATAGCAGCTTGTGTTATGGATGGCATTGTTGGATTATTCCAGGCCATTTTGTTTTTCTGGTAGGAATATTTAATGGAAAAATTTTGAAATAGGAAAGATTCAATAATTTTAAAGGATCCATAAATAAAGAAGGGTACGTGAGAGATTGATGGTTTATATTTGCTTATGAGAAGTTTAGGCAAAGATTCTAAAAAGGGGGAACTAATATTCATTCCTATTGTTTTAAAATCTTGTCCTTATATTGTATTATATATAGCACTTCCATCTCTGAGAGACTACTGATCAAAATGTGCATCCATGTATATGATAATTATATGATGATTGTTTAAACTGATTCTAAATATAGTGATATTTTTATAATCAGTGTATTGTCCTATATGATTATGGGGTTGTTCCACTAACAAATAGTTTGTCTTTAATTTTCTAGATACTTTTCAAGGATATAAAAGTTATAATAAAATCCTCAAGGCAACTGGAGTGCTTAAACCTCAGACAGTGAAAAGGGCAAAGACTTTTAGACCACCTTAAAAATATTAAAGACAGAATAAGCCCTTGAACTGTTTTATGATGGCATAAGTATTTAAAGCACAATGGATCCTCATAGCATATGTTTTGAAGACATATTATGTGCTTTGGTGGCATAATCATCTACACCAATGCAGATGCTTCAGATGACATCACCTTTCAGATTATCTTAAATACTATTTAGGATGGCACAAGGATCTAAACTGCTAGAGACAAATCACTGCTGGATGATATTAGAATATGTGCAATTTTTAAAGTACTTAACTACTTAAAGCTGGAGGATGACAAAGTGAAGCTTACCAGAATACCACGTGTGGCGCTCCCTTTGGACTTGATGGGAAACCTGGGGAAGATTGAAAGAAGGGACCTTTAAGTTCAGTGTTAATTTAAGCACTCTCCCTTGCATGCAGAATACATCTTTTTAGAACATTCACATAGATTCTAAACAATATAATCTACCTGTTGCCAATCATCCATAATTTTATTTTTACCAAATAACTAAAACTAGTAGGATTTTGCTGATACCCTTTGTTTAATACTATTGTCTCATCAACCATAGATATGTGGTATATTTCTGATTTCATTAGTAAGGAAGGAATTTTTTCAAGTAAACTCAAGGCCCAAACAGAGAGACTGTGGTAAGAATGGCACAAATGCACATGGGCATAAGAGAAGCCCATGAAGTGTGTGCTTATTCTGCAAAGAGCAGAAAGGAACTATGGGTGATGTGCCATCCTTTTGTAGAGTGCTGAACATACTAAGTAATGTGGGGAAGGGAGCGGGGCCATAACCTCTTTCAATCATTTCCTGATCATTAGGGGAAGATTAGTGCTAGATTATAGTGTTAGCCCTAAGCCATTCTTTAGTTGAAGAAGATGCTGGAAATGCCATTGTGATCTGTCCCAGTTACATGGAAGGGAGGAGGCTCTCTATGCAGTCTCTTTCCTTACTATTCCCCATAACAGGGCAAGGATGATCACAAATGATTTCAAACCTTGGATCAAGGAGCTATAGTACAAAATTAATATGCAGATCCTTTGATGAAGCACTTTGCCTCAGTGAAAGTGAGCACAAAAAGTTGGGCACTGTGATGTGGAACATCATAATACCCAAGCACTTTTGTGGGTCTAGATTTCAGCCTCCATGCTTCATTTCTTTATTTGTAAAATGAGGGTTAGTAACATTTGCTTTCTCAAAGGGATATTGTAAGAGGAAATGCATTAAAGATTGGGATAAGCACTGATACAGTGGTAATGTACAGGAATGGGGCTATATAAGTACCTAAGATGAATTTGCAAGTATTTTTGGTCAGAGGCTGTTACACAACAATTGTTAAGTATGTTGGTATTTGTGATTAGAGGCCATATACAGACAATATGTTTCTACCAGGAGAATCACCACTTTCCTAGTAGAAACTCTATGTGTAGAAATGTTCATTCAATTCCTCCTGGGGGAAATAGGCCCCTTCACGGAGAAAGATCTTCCAGGTGCCAACCTGGAAGATCTACCTTGTGAGAGAAGCTACCTTGCAAGATCTGTATGCTTCCCTCCCCATCTGGCCTGGCAGTGAACCAGCAAGGCAGAGTCCCTTATCCATTCCCTAGACTGGGAGTGCCCAGTCTGGGGAATGGATGGAATGCTTCATCCCAGCTGCTCCCCAACTGGTCTAGAAGGGAGCTGGAGTAGCTGCTGCTTCCCATGCCTTTCCCAGAAAGGAATCAGACTGGTCTGGGAAAGACAAGGAGAAGAGGGGAGAGGAGGCAGCTTGAGGCTAAATACCTGTACTGTTCCTCATCTGGAAAGATTTCTAGCAGTAGAACTTTCTTGGAAATGTCTACTGCTAGAAATGAACATCTGTCAGGCTAGGGATGGAAATTATACATAAACTGGTATAGGTGATTGGAAACAGGTTCAAATCTGTAACACACCAGAAGTTCAGCATGCATAAACAGTTTTCAAAATTGCCAAAACTAGTTTAAGATGAAACCTGGATGGATGTAGTATCAGTGTAATAGGGAGACCCTGTCACTAGGAGAGGAAAAGGTAAACTTACTGAGAACCGAAGAAGCTGACTGCAGGAGATGATGTCATCAGGCAGCATCCCATGGTGGGAGAACCAAACACCTGTAATGAATTATAAATTGTAGACTGGAAGCAAACAAGGGAAGGTCCTGAAAAGCACACTTCCCCCACAAACATCCCTCAGAATGGGACAGAGAGACAGAGATCAACCCAAATGTTTGAAAACAGCCCATGCAGAGGCACGGGAATTCATACTGGTGTCCGAGTGAGAGATACCCTGCACGGTACGGAGTGTATTTTACACGTATTCTACAGAGAGGGTGAGAATCCACAGAGAAACGGGAAAGATAATGTGGACCTGCCAACTACTAGGTGAGAGAGACCTGAATAGATAAAGGAGAAGAGGTTAATTAGTAAAGTGAGCTTGGCTGAGAGTCACTCACCAGCCATAAGGACTATAAAAATGGACTTTGCTGACCCAATGCTTTAATGGAATCACTTTGTTTTTGAGTGAGAAGACATACTTTGTAAAGAGGAAATATAAGACCTACAATTATCCTTTGTTTGTTTATTAATTTATCTATTCTCCCATCAAAGACATGGCAAGAGAGTATAAAGCAAGGATTATTGCTGTAACCTAATCGCTGTAACAGTCAGACTGAACTGATTTAGTTTAAGTCAGTTTATCGAACTTCTGTCAAAGCTCCCCTCCAGATTCAAGTTAACTCACAGTCCTGCAGCATCCCAGGATGCTTTGCACCTCCCCCATAAACCTCCTCATGCAGGATGTGCCAGCTAGTCTTGGCCCAAGCTGTCTGTTCCAGCCAAGCACAGAAGTATGCTCTAGTTTCTGCCCTGAGCCACCGCCGGCATGTGGCTGCATTTCCAGAATCAAAAGAGAATGTCTCTTCACTTGCTTATCAGTTCAATCTATGGAGTTTAGACTAACCTAAGATTGAATTGATTCAGCCTTGGGATTTTTGACTATCTGTACTTAGCCTTTGAGGCCACAGTTGCATCATCTATGTACCTTAGAGGCCAAAAGAGACAGAGTATGCTAGCAGTAGGGCATTCATATTTAGATAGTGTACCATGTCTCTCATTTCTAAGCCTGGTTGCAGTAGGCATACCAAGGGGTTAAGTTAGTTTGTTTTTGCTGAGGGGTCTTGGACAGTATTTGTCTTCCCACTTCATCTATCAACTACAAACACAGTAAGTAAGTGAGACTTTAGTAACAATTATTGTAATTCTACAGAAGGAGTTAAGGTTCCTGTACATATGCCATATGGGTGGCTTTGTCTTCATAATTATGAGCTTCATTCACTCTAGCAACTAATACTCCCAGAAGCACTGAGTGAGTACATATGTTTGGATGTGATTCTATTCTTGTAAGAAAAGCTTGAAAAACTATTTGGATTGTAAGCTTCTTATTTAGGGCTGGGTGGTTTGCCATTGACATCAGCATCGGGACAAATGGGTAAGCTCTTTGGATCAGGGAGAAACTGGTTCTTCTGCTGCATCTTGTACTGTGCCAGAACACAGGCTATTTGGCTCAGCACATAATAACTAATAGTAGTATTTAAGTTGCACGAAGAACACATTTAGTCTCCCTCATGTAAATGCTCTGGATTATGCTGTGACTTTATCCATTGCTCTAAGCAGGGAATGGAACTGAAATTTATTCTCCAGAAGCAGATCTGAAAAACATTTTAACTCACAGACAGCAACGTATATTAGTGATAAATTATAGTATACCCCCATGCCAGCTCAGCTACTGTGGCTACTGAGCAGAGAGATTAGTGGCGTCAAGGGCAGAGTGAGAGAGAACACACCGTGTAGCCAGTCAAAATCTAACTCTTTATTTATTATGACAAATGAAATCAATTCATGACAAATGAAAACTACTATGATTTAGCTTCTACTTATTGAAGGGTAAGACCAAACACACAGACAGTTACCACAGTACAGCTGATGAATAGCAATTTCCCACCCTTTAAAACTCATTGAAACTGATTGACTTGTTCAGACCATCTATAGAAAATCTGTTGTAGAACAACCTAACTAGATTAGGTGATCTCAGTGCTGATCTATGCAGGCATATGGGGAGGTTAAATCAGGCATAACATAGCTGGCTTTATATTAGTTAGTTAACCTGAGGAAATGAACTAAGTTAGATCAGGAAATTTTTAGCCTGAGCTGCCAAACATCTGCACACATTCAGAGCACAGCCCTGGGGCAGAGAAAGCCCAGCTGCTTGCTCCAGCCCCAGGGCAGTGCTCTTTCTACCCCCCGACCCTGATCAGGATATTTCTAGCCCCACAACCCCTCACCCCCAGATGGATAACCCACCAACCCTTCCCTCCTGCAGATCCACCAGCCCCTCCCAATCCTGCCAACCCCATCCCGTGACAGACCCACCAATCTCACCCACTCCTCCACTCATCCTAAATTCCTTATATTGGGTTATTCAGTGTAGCTGCCAGTAATGATGAACGTGTTAACAAGCAAGCCATGTGATTACATGCAGAAAACACCTACGACTTAGTAGGGCTAACTGAAACCTGGTGGGATTCTTCCCATGACTGGGCGGTACATATTGAGGGTTATAAGCTGTACAGAAAGGACAGGGTGAGGAAGAAAGGGGGAGGGGTTGCACTCTATGTCAATGAGCAATATACTTCGACCCTCATCAAGACGGAATCGAAGGAGGAGAAAGTAGAAGGATTGTGGGTTAGGCTACATGGGGGGCAAGGAGAAAGGGATTTGGTGGTAGGGTCTGCTACAGACCCCCACACCAAGGGGAAGAACTAGATTCGGGGCTCCTGAGGCAGCTCTCAGAGACCATAAAAACTAAGGAGGCGGTAGTCATGGGGGACCTAAACTACCCAGACATCTGCTGGGAGACACAGACAGCAAAGTCCCACCATTCATGCATGTTCCTATCCTGCATACAGGACCTCCACCTGATGCAGGAAGTACACAGTCCCACTAGGGGGAATGCCTTACTGGACCTGGTATTGGCAACGGGGGATGATATGGTAGGGGACCTACAGATTGGTAGTCACCTGGGGGACGGTGATCACCAAATAATAGACTTCATCATAAGACGTCGAGTGGGTAAGGTAACTAGTAGGGTGAAAGTGCTAGACTTTAGGAAAGCTGACTTCAATGAACTCAGGCGATTAGTCAAGGACGCACTGCAGAGTAGGAGTTTTGAAGAGATGGGAGCCCAGGAAGGGTGGCTGTGCCTTAAGGAAATGATCCTTTGGGCACAGAGGGAGATGATCCTGATGCGAGGAAAAAGAGGGAAAGGAGCCAGGAGGCTTCCTTGGCTGACCAGAGAAATCCAGGGCAGCCTGCGGACTAAACGGGGAGCATATAAAAAGTGGAAACGGGGAGAAATCACCAAAGACGAATATACCTCCTCTGCTCGCTCTTGTAGGGAGGCAGTTAGACGGGCCAAAGCTACCATGGAGCTGAGGATGGCATCCCAAGTAAAGGACAACAAGAAATTGTTTTTTAGATATATTGGGAGTAAAAGGAAGGCCCAGGGAGGAATAGGACCCCTACTAAATGGGCAGAAGCAATTGGTGA
>NW_005842515.1:285359-285778 GCF_000455745.1 Alligator sinensis | reverse complement strand
GGAAAAGGGCCAATGTGGTCCCCATTTTCAAGAAGGGGAGAAAGGAGGACCCAGGCAACTATAGGCCAGTCAGTCTCACCTCCATCCTTGGCAAAGTCTTCGAAAAAATTATGAATTATCTCACATTTGTGAGAGCCCGGCAGGACAAATTATGCTGAGGGGAAACCAGCACGGGTTTGTAGCAGGTAGATCATACCTGACTAATCTAGTCTCTTTTCATAACCAGGTTACAAAATGACTGGACGCAGGAGTAGGGGTTTATGTCGTATACTTAGACTTCAGGAAGGCCTTCGATACGGTATCCCACCCCATACTGGTGAACAAGTGAAGAGGCTGTGACTTGGATGACTACACAGTCCGGTGGGTGGCGAATTGGCTAGAGGGTCGCACCCAGAGAGTCGTGGTGGATGGGTCGGTTT